>NW_025999998.1:15144919-15179630 GCF_001458135.2 Marmota marmota marmota | reverse complement strand
GTAGAGGATAGGAAAGGTAGCAGAATACAACAGTTACTAATAGGGCATTATGTAAAAATGTGGATGTGTAACCGATGTGATTCTGCAATCTGTATTTGGGGTAAAATTGGGAGTTCATAACCAACTTGAATCTATTGTATGAAATATGATATGTCAATAGCTTTATAATGTTTTGAACAACCAATAAAAAAATAAATTAAAAAAAAAAGAAAATTGTGCTGTATATGTGTAATAAGAATTGTGATGCATTCTGCTGTCATATATAAATTTTAAAAAGAAAGAAAAAAAGAATATAATAAAGGAGTGATCCACTGTGGGGGGCCACTGGTGTAATAATAAAAACCTAATGAGTTATCAAAGGTCTAAAACACTTTTAATAGAGCTCTAAGAATCCACTTAAGCTCAGGCAAAGCTCGAATTTTTAGAGTATGTTTATTAATGCCTGGTATTTTTATAAAAGCAGAGCCTAAACCGAACAACTAATCTTAATCATGCTGTAGCAAATTAAAAGACACTGCACTTTCCCATTGCCTAGATAGTATCAGAAACATTTAAGGTTCTACTATGAAATAGATCTGTAGATAGAAATATTGTGTCAATGTTAATTTCCTGATGTTGATCATTTTACTATGGTTTTGTCAGAAAATGTCCTTGTTCTTTAGGAAACACATGCTAAGGCATTGAGTGAGAAAGGGAATAATGTTTAAACATGTTTTCCAATGGTTCAAAACAAATTCGTGTGTACGAGAAGAAAAAGAGAGAGAGTGCAGGGGAGACAGAAAAGATGGAAAAACGGCAAAATGCTAAAATTAAACTCGGCAGAATAGTGTACACTTATAATCCCAGCAACTGAGGAGGCTGAGGCAGTAGGATCACAAGTTCAAGGCCAGCTTCAGCAACATAGTGAGGCCCTAAGCAACTTATCCAGATCCTGTCTCAAAACAAAAAGTAAAAATGTATCTCACTGGTAAATCACCCCTGAGTTTGATCCCAATACCAAAAATAAATAAACAAAATTTCAAATTAGGGGATCTGAAATAAAGGTATAAATCTTTGTTCTAGTCTTAAAACTTTTTTGTAGGTCTTAAATTATTTAATTTTTTTAAAAATTACAATTAGAGTGTATGGAAAATAATACTAGACACAATTCCTGGCAAGTCTTCATGCCGAGCCTATAATTGATGATTTTCAACAAACAACTTGAGTCAATCACTTGATATGACAAATTAAATTAAAAAGTACTTGCCATTCAACTTTTTAGTCCCTACGCGAACTTTTAATTCACAAAGTGAAAAGTAAAATATCTGTGTGTTAGTATAGGGTCATAGAGACAGTTTTAAAAGCTGCTTAGAAAGTTTTAGTTCAAAAAACTGAATTAAGCGCAGGAATTTTTATCCTCTCCTTACTACACAGTCTTCCTGAAATTACAATAGATATACCCAAGAGAAAATTACTTATGATGGGAAAAAAATAGAAAATATAGCATCCATCAGTTACAGTTACACAAATGTTGAATTTCCATAATATAGAAAATCAATAGATTCTTATTGATGTATAAATGGGCATATAGAAGGCAAATCAAAACATGTGCAGAAGAAGGCTGAGAAGAAAATAACCACAATTTCTTTCCATAGAAAGTGGCTGTGCTGGGCTGGGGATGTGGCTCAAGCGGTAATACGCTCGCCTGGCATGCGCAGGGCACTGGGTTTGATCCTCAGCACCACATAAAATAAAAATAAAGATGTTGTGTCCACCAAAAACTGAAAAATAAATATTATAAAAATTCTCTCTCTCTCTAAAAAAAAAAAATAATAAAAATAAAAAGAAAGTGGCCATGCTCCCAAAAGTGGCCAACCTCAGAGTAGACAAAGTTCAGGAAGGGCAGGGTTTCCTACAGAGTAATTAGTGAAAGGTTAATAGAGAGTGGTAGAGTTTCCATATTTGCATCTGGCTGAAATATATGCCACCAAGTAATGGCATCAGAGGAATGATAATCCATGGTGTTTATTTGGCCATAAAGGAGAAGACCAAGATATTGCAGAGTTGTCCAGAGGCCCTGCTGTTATTAAGTCTTGGCCAACCCTACAACCATACCCTCCAGACTTCTTATTATGAGCAGGAAATAAATTCTTACTCATTTAAGCCATGATAGTAATACTCAAGTTTTCTTTCATTAGGAGCCAAAAAACATTCCCAAACTGAACCAACATTTAAATACGTAAACACAATAATCTGAAAAACTCAAAATAATGATATACTTAACAAACAGTTATAAATGTAGGTAGGACCAAGGAGATTGAGTAAGAAAGTTATTAACTTCATCTTTTACAATAGGGATATTAACATATACACTCTAAAGTTAATAAACCAAGAAATAGAAGTTTATGTTTCTAGTAAGAAATATTGAGTTAATCATTTAAAGAAGGAGAATGTAAATTTTTCAAATGCCTTATCCTGTGGAGCCTTGTACTTTCCCAGACAATATATGAAAGAAAGACAAAATTAGGAAAAGTGACTTAAGGAGTTTAAATGAATTTTAAAAAGGAGTAATTCAAAATAATATATGTTGAAAATATTAAATGAGGGAAGATACCAAAAAAATGATATCACATAACTTTCTTAATATTATGTCCCTATTTACCTGTACAAATAAAACATGCATAAATAATTTGGTATGATTATTCAGTGTATTTCCCAGGTGTCTCTTGCAATTTTTTGTCCTAAATAGGTTTTCTCTTTCCTTCACACAGCTGAGAAAGAATAAAAGGTTAACAATGTAAAAAAAAAATCTTAGAATTTAAGGTATATTTTAATTTTAAGAATTCCTGGAAAGAGGTGATTGAGTATTATTGGATTTCTTGTGCCTTCAATGGATGCTTTTTTCCCCTTACATTTTTTTTTTTAATTTTCAAGGATCTCTTTTTATTTTTCTTGCCATGTCAGATATACACCCTCAATCAATGCTAATAGTCTTAAGTAATTGAAAATCTCTTGTTTATGGGTGAACTGGCTTTAGACAATCTGCCATAAATCCAAGTGTCTACTGGCATAGCACCAGGAGACAAGAAGCAAGACTTTCAAACACTGGATGTTTTCTGCTAAACTTCTGTTTTCACAGTGCTGAATTCTAAATGGAGTTATTAGTTCTTATTGATACTTTTGGCTGTTAAAATCCAGAGGAGTCCTTCTACTAGTAAACATTCCTAGTAAAACACCCTTAACTTTTGTTTGTTTTCATCCTTAATAATCTTAGTAATCTTTGGCAGTCTTTGGGGTCCCTGAATTTCTATTTGCTACCAGTGCAAAGATCCTGGTAATGGTGGCCAGAGGTTATCTATCTCTCACAGGGTTATTCTGTTACTCAGCAAGCCTTAAATTCATTTTCAGATAGGAAAGGTGGACACAGAGAGCTTTGGTTTGCAAGAATCATCCAAGTGTTGGAGAAGTCACTAGATATACAAGGGAGGTGGGCTGTGAAAAAGTCAGTGTTCACACCTTAGGCTTGAAGGACATGGAAAGGCAATGGAAAATAAAACCAAGTATGCAGATGATGTCATGTGACCATAAGTTAGCCAAGTAACCACCTTAGGTCATAGATGAAACACTTAAGAGAGTAGTCAGGGGACACAGAACCCATGGAAGGTGGGGAGGAAGGGAAAAGAGGAGAAAATCAGAGGACCAAATTCATAGGAGAAGATGATATAACAGAGTTGTTGAATATAGCAAAAAGAAATAGAGGCTAAAAGTGGTCATTTTGATTGATAAGGTCACAAATGGTTTCCAAGGTCATTTTGGCAGAGTAGTGAGGAGTAAAATAGGGGAAAGGATCACCAAGGTGTACTTTTTAGGAACTATGGATGAGAAGGGGGACAAAAAAAAAATGTGTGTGACTGTGACTTCTAAAGCTCTATGCTCCATTAATCTTAATGTTACACTGAATTATGGACAATGGATGTTTGCATTCTTATGCTTTATTACAAATAAAATAATGAATGTATAATATCATTATTATGTTTCCCTAGTACATATATAGTTTTCCCACTGTAGTTAAGCTTTTATTCTTTTATATCCTCCTAAAATATTTTTCATACTTTTCAGTGGATACAGGTAATTTGTCCTGGGCTAGATTATAAATCCTATACAGATATAGAGCATGCTTTCTAGATTTTTTTTTTTTAAACATTTTACCACGTGGTTCTTTATTCTGTATGCATTGAAGAGGAAGTTCAAAATGTTGCCACTAGATGGTGCAAAAGATCAAAAGTTGGATGAAATCAGGAGCAAAAATCTTCCACCATGATCTATCATTTTGAAATAAATTATGAAATTGTCCTTTTCAAATCAATATGAAAGCTACATTTCCAAGTTCTCTAGCTAATATATATCTGAAAAAAATATGCCAACTCATTATTAGTGTTTAAAAGGAAGATTCTCCTGGGGAAAGCCTTGGAAATATTGAAGTCAAAATTTTAATGACTGGAATCTAATAATGGTCTTACTATTTCCTTGACAGATGGACCCTCCATCACCCAGCACAACATTAGAAGCGTGCCTAAAATTTCACAGTCCAATTCTGTACTTTCTGTCAGAAAACATTAAGTTCCCCCAACAAATAAAAGTAGGGGAATTTCTTCATTTACGATTTTATCATTTTTTTAGCACTTTCCTCATTTTTGTGGAACAATTGGCTAACATAAAACAATATTAGTATGCTACACAGTAATGCTCACATAACAATTATATATTAAATGTATTTAAGAGCAGAGTTTTTAAAACACAGTTCCTCATTTTTATCAGCATTTTATTGTGGAAGGATTATGGTTCCCTTTGCCTCTAAATGTGAGTGTTCTGGCAATACATTTGCATTATTGTCTTTGCACTCTAAACAGCACCACATGTACACTCTGATCAGAACTCACGTGGACATGTTCACCATCCAAAAGGAATCGCAGAAGCAGGATCACTTTGTGAATTTTCGGTGGATCAGAGTTTCCTCCTCACAGCTCTGTCTTGGTATCTGTTTTCACTAATCAGCCCCATTACCTAATGGAAGTAAGTAATGCTATCCTCAGCTTAGGTGGCCCCAGAAGCCTTAGCATATGCTAAGCTTGACTGTTTATTTTTGTTTTTATTTTTTATGATAGAAAATCCTTGAATCTTTTAAAGAATATAAGAAAGAACTGATAAAAGTAAAATTTGTAAATTCAACTAAACAATGATGGACCCTATTAGTGTCATTTTCCTTTGAATACATCAAAACAGAACTAAGAAAAATAAGAGTAAACAATGGGCAAAATGTACCCACTTTTAACACCAACATCATTTAATAAATGAGCTTACTATAACTTGACTTCCATTAATAGGAAGTCAAGTTTGTGGTTTTAAGCATAAGTAATTTTGTTTGATTTATTATTTGTCTCATTTTTTTTTCACAAAACTCACCAAAACATGAATTAAGACTTATTTTTAAGTATGAAAAAATTGGGGAAAACTACCATATATGACTAGGTCATAAAGGTTCCACAAATCACAGCTTATTTTTAGAGAAAATTATACTCCCCCTTTTTTTTTCTTTTGACTGTGGTTAATCTTGTCTTTATTCCAAGTTTCCACATATTAGTAGGAAAATTAACCTGGTGACCTGTCTAGTTTAAAATCCACTAATAATAGTCCTTTTAAGAACTGGCAATGTCTCACCACCCAAGTTTACTAGCTATAGACTTTAGTTTCCAATATCAAGTAATCCCCAGAAGGATAAGAGATGGATAAGGGACAAAAACAGAAGAGTCAGAAGACAATGGGCCTCCATCTTCATATTCTCCAATGACTCCCTTTCCCAGTACATGCCTAAAATTCTTAGACTAAAGCCAGCAACGGAAAGGGTGGAAGAGAAATTAAGAAACTACACTGTTTTTCCTAGACAAATAAAAGGAGTATCTAAAAGTAAATTGTCAGATCCAATGAAGTCACAGCAGATGCAGAAAAGTTAACTTCTCCCCCTCCTAAAGCAGAATGTATGAGTTCTTGAAAAGTAAATAATTTTCAGACAAAATACATAACCTAAATTCAGGGTTGGCTTCAAAAATGTATGGCCTGTGCAGATGAACAGGGCTCCATGACCAAAAAGTCCAATTTTGGTTATTAATGGGCTCTCACCTTCTTGAAATTCTTTAGAATTTCTGAACAAGGAGCCTAATCTTTTTATTTCACACAGCTCTGCAAGTTATGCAGATGTGCTTGCTTAACTTTATTCTCTTGTCCTTTCAAAATATGATGTAAGGCCACTACAGAAAAGCCAATAATTTCTTCCTCCCTCCATCTCTCTTTCTCTCACCCTCTCTCTTTCCTTTTAAAAATACTCATAAAATATGGTTTTTCTATGACTATGAAGGTATGTTTTTTGGGTACTTTGCTATTTCTCTCCCATGGTATCAGAATTAGAAAGTCGTAAGTAGGACCCTGAATGCAGAGACTAGAAGGAAGACATACAGACTGCCAGATAAACTAGGATAAAGATATTTAAAATATAAACACTGAAAATGAAATCAGTATTTTGAATTAAAAAATTGTGCTTGTGTGTTATTAAAGCAATTTTAAGTCTAGGAAAATAAATAAATAAAATATAAAAGTTAAGGCATCTGAAATTAATAGCTGGTTTGCATTCCGCCCACACAAACTTTCCAGTGGTCACAGTCCCCATGAAAATGGAACCACAATAATTGTTTCCAGTTAGAAAAAGAGCCTAAAAAGTTTATTTCCATATTTCCAGTAGACTAGCCAAAATCAGTATTCTTTCCAGATGAGTGGTTTGATTGGTTGATGACTCAACTTGGGACTAAGCCTGAGTTTCTGTCGACCCCTCTGCTTGGATCTAAAGAAAAAAATATGTGATTTTTTTTTTCAAATCACAGGACATTATTAAGCTGAAATCACTGATAATAAATAAATAAAATCTACTTTCTCTAAGCTAAAATCCATGAGGTTCATATGAGCTTATAGTTACACAAATTGGAAACAAATAGTTATTCAAAATCAGAAGAAAATGTGCTGGTGTCCAGGTCACAAAGACTGAGGAGGATGAGTCTGAGCACTTATGAACCTTGTTAAAAAAAAAGTTGTGGACACACTGGAGCCAAAAAGCTCCTCCTACCTAATGGGGCGGATACAGGTTCCTCACAGAGCTCTGGCCACTCCCAGCTGCCCATACTGCTGTCACTGTTGTGAGTGGATTCGCCAGTTCTCCTCTCCTGCCTCCCTGGGGTCTCCAGGCCTAGTCAGCTTCTTTCCCTGGTCCACCTCTCTCACCTGTGGCCATGGTTCTGGATTCAACAGGAGCAGAAAGGGTAACACCTCTGTAATCTTTAATACCCAGATGTATTCAAGGCATTTTCATTTCTATTCTTTTCTCCCATGTCTAATATGCTGAATATGAACCCTGCTCCTTTTCATTTTCCCTGCACCTACATTGGATCCATTTATAGTTTTATATTAATATACAAAAAGACAGTCTATAAACAAGCTATCCACTATTTAAAAGGCTGACACTATTTAATAATCTTCAGTGAGATAAGAATATAAAGAATATAACCCATAGCCTAGTTGACTACATGTGATAAATTCACTACA
This sequence comes from Marmota marmota marmota, assembly GCF_001458135.2. Lineage (NCBI taxonomy): Eukaryota > Metazoa > Chordata > Mammalia > Rodentia > Sciuridae > Marmota > Marmota marmota. The sequence continues at coordinate 15,172,004 of NW_025999998.1, read as the reverse complement.
TTTATCTTTGCAGCAACTGGAAATGGTCTACTGTTTCTAATATTACAGGATATTTCATAATGAATTATCATATTAAAGGAAGATTTCTTTTTTAGCAATGCTTTAGGAGATCCTCGTAGTAGCAGTAGCTACTATATATTAAAATTTACCGAGTGTTTTCTGTGTGCTGCATGCTGATGATCACGTTCAGTTTGTATCATGATCATTAATATTCTCATTTCACTGATGAGCAAACCCAGCTTAAAGAGGGTAAGAAACTAGACTGAGCCCCACTACCAGTGCATATTGGGGCTGGGATTAGACTCAAACTGCCTAATTCCGAGTTATGGCTATGAAGACACTGACCTCCTCTGAGCCCATTTTCAGAGTCAGAAATTAAACAGTAATAATAATTGCCAGGAGCATTTTTTACATGTCAAACGCACAGAAAGTATTTAAAAGGTGGGTCACTTTGGCTATTGAGTCAGCATCTCCAAGCATTAGAATCAAAGCTAAGGAAAAAGGATCATTTCCACATGACTGCTTTTTGGTTTTCTGGATACTAACAGCTGTTTCTATTCCAGTATTTCTGGTTCAGCTATAGCAGGCACATAAATTCATCTTAAGAATTTCTTATATGATGTTGGGGCAGGCCCCAAATGGCTATAGTTAGGCTCCCTTGCTGAGGCTTGTGGTGGACTATGAGATGTTTTGTTATGTTTTTAGTATGTAGCCAAAGCCATGAATTGGCTCTATGTGGTTAGTGTGTAGTCAAGGCCAGAAACACTCTGATTCAGCCTACATACTCAAGGTCATAAAAGTCTGCTTGTGAGCCTGCACCTACTTATGTAACATGTTGGCAGTGTACATTCTCTGTTTGGCCTACATATAAAAAGGGCCTATGAAAAAGACTCGGGGGCTAAATGGCAATGACTGGGGCAAAATGTAACTGGCTGGGGGCTAAAGCTGAAGCTGGAGGCTAGAGGCTGTTGTCACATCTGAATAAAGCATGTCAACTATTCTAACTGTGTCTTGCATCTTCTTCCACCTGCTGGGAACCTGAATCTGTTTCCTAGGTTAGAGTCCCTCCGTGATATATGATCATACAATTATTCAAAGTCATTTCAGTTTGGAGTTGAGAATTAGCTTAATCCAAATTTAATCACCACAAGATCTCTACCATCTATATCAGCAAATATGGATGAAAACTAAAATCTGATTCAATTATTCTGTTTGGCCTATCATTAACAATTATGTTAGCATTTGAAAGCATTGAATTTTTTCACTTTCTCTTAATTGGCTTGATATCAGCTATTCCTCTGATTATTTCCTGTTAACTGTCAATTGCTTTAACTCTATCATATATAATCCTTGTAGCAACTCTGAATAGCAGGTAGGGATAGCAGAATTTTACTAATGAAAATCTAGAAATTAGAAAAGGTAATTGTTACCTTTGGGGCCACGGTAGAAGTTTGATTAGACAGATCTTTTTGGTTTCCAGGTCACTATCCTCTGTACCACTCTGCTCCTGTGTCATAAAAAGCCCTAAGCAAATATTTACAAATGTCTTTTCTTCTCCCTCTTCTTTGGCTAGCAATATTGCATAACACTTGCAAAAAACAAAACAAAATGAAAAAAAAAAAACATGATTATTCTTAAGTCCTGTTCATAGAATATAATCCTCTGAGCCAAAAAGTAATTGTGCTGAAAAACTGTTAGCATATAATTACAACTCTGGAATGCACTATAATATAGAGGCTTAAGTGATAAAAAATGTCTGTTAGGGCCCTTCAGTTGATAGCTCTAGGATTACTGAAGTTAACAAGAATGAGAGGAGAACAGATAATGTTTAGAGTGAGAAAGTATAAAATGTGAGCATTTGAAGAAGTAAAGATTGTAGAATACCCACAAAGGTGGAGTACAGAAAGTGCCAGAGAACATGCTGACCCAAGATGGGATGCTGGGTGAGACCCAGGTCATGTCACATATTATTTGTCTCCATAAGAAAGTTGTCTCTTTCCTAAAAGCAATTGGAAGTCAACAAAGCAGTGTTAACTCTATGTGTGTGTGTGTGTGTGTATGTATATGTGTGTGTGGTGGGACTGTTGGGTGGTAAAGTACTAATGATGATCATATTTGCTTTTTGATAAGGTAATCATTTTATACTTACAATTTTGCAATTGTTATTGTTAGTATTTAATGGAAAGAAATGTGAAAAAATTGAAATGTAGATTCTAGTAGTAAGGGTACAGATATCCTAAATTTATTCATTAAAAATAGAAATCCTTGCAGGCTCTGTGGTGCACACCTGTAATACCGGCGGCTTGGAGGCTGGGGCAGGAGGATTGTAAGTTTGAAGCCAGCCTCAGCAACTTAGGGAGGCCCTAAGTAACTTAGTTAGTGAGACCCTGTCCTAAAATAAAACATTAAAAGAGCTGAGGTTGTAACTCAGTGGTAAAGTACCTCTGGGTTCAATCCCCAGTACCTGCCCCCACCCCCAAAAAATATGAAATTCTAGACCAAACTAGCATCTTGGAGTTCAACCTCATTTTGCAGATCTAAAGGCAATTTACTATGAATTCAATTCTGATGAAAAACAAAATTAAAGAATGTGTACAAAAATATCTAATTAGAGATAAACATCAAATGCATGCTAATGCTAGGTTGCTTATGAGAGTAGAGACAAAAGAGAGCAAGGTATGGGGTAAGTCAATAAAAATAAGTAAATAATATCTTGTAATTAATGTGAAGAATAATTGGGAATATTTTGTAAGTTTTAGACCTCTCCTCAAGATAGTAAGTAATATTTTGCTTGATTTTCCCTTGATGAATAACCCATAATAAAATGGACAAGAGTGTTATATGACTTAATTTTTAATAAGAATTCCATGAAACTTAGACAAAGTAATTCTTATGGGGGGGAGGAGCTGCTGTCCTGCAGGTTGTAGTCAGATATTCACAGGTGTCATCTGCTTCTACCCACTGAATGCCAGTAACACCATCTCCCATTTGTAGTAGCTTCACAATGTCTCCTGACATTGTCCTGTCTTCTGGGGGCCAAACCTGGCCCTGATTGAAGACCACTGGCTGAGACCAATTATGCCACCCTATTTCCAATCTGATCAGTGATTCTTAAAACACAGTCTGCTGAGGTGGGGATGGGAGAAAGTTTTCTAAGAGGGAAAAAGAATGAGAGAGAAAATATGCAACTGGCTCCACCTTCTCTTACTTCCCTTTTTTATTTTCATTTTTTTTCCTTGCTGGAGCTCTGGCTACCATTTTGAAACAATGAGATAACCAGTAACTGGAAATGTCAAAAGAACAGAGCATTTCCTGCTGTCATTCAATCCTAACCCAATGCAACAATGCAAACAGTCTTTCCTGTATTTGGGGGAGGAGGATGACGAAAATAAAAATCCCATTTATTACACCATTATTAGACATCTTTTCTGTTATCTATGTAGGACCACAATCTTATTTGATATGTTCCTAGAAACTATCACTGTTCATTTCATACAAGGTATTAAGGAACAAGGAGATAAAGGAAGAAGGGAGTCAAATAAAGGGGGCTTGAACGAATTGACCTGGGAACTCCAGTGGCAGAGGTATTATCAGAAGTATCACAGGGTACAATATATGGGTATTTGCTTTATTATTTAATAATAAGAAAAGCATGCAAATGAGGATAGATAAAGTTCATATATAAGCAAGGAGCGAGGAGCTTGTGGAACATTTTAGACATAGATGAAAGACATAAAGCAAGTACATCCTGAGAATAAAAAGAGATGGAAGGACCAATAATTAGTACATGGGGAAGGTATTATAGCATGACATATTTTCTCTCTTGTACTACTTCTAGATATAATTACTATTTTATTTGAGAGATTAATCATTGATAGTATTTAGTTTCTACTTCTCTATGTCAAAACCAACAAGTATTGTGTGTGTGTGTTAATTTAAAAAACTAATGTACCAGGCCAAAAAAAAAATGTAATAGAGTTTGTGCCAATGCAAAATACTGACTGCATGCTTAATGTGTGTGTACATTCATATATTAAATTTTTCAAGTATATATTATCAGCCAGGACTGGGTTAGGTACTACAAACACAGAAGCGAATTGAACAAGCATAGTTCCTACCCTTGTGAAACCTGGAGAAAAACAAGGACAGCTGATTAGAAATTACAGCACAAGATTATGGAAAACAGGAGGAAGACTTAACCAAAGACTATTTGGAAGAATTAAAAGCTTAACACAGATAGATCTGAGCCATTCATTTAATTAGAAAGACAAATAGAGGGGATAGCAAGTTTTCCCTGAGTTTAATCATTACATACAGAGTATTGTCAGAATTTTACCTACACCACAGTTTACCAAGAGAAATATCCTTACCAGGGGGACCGTATTTCTTAGCATGATCTTTAATTTTAATATCTTGTTGTGGAACTTAAGACTATCACCTTTTTATTCATCCCCTTCTCCTAAATCTTGACAAAAATGTTTATTTCTTATAGCTGCTATTTGCATGTCTCAATCATGTTTAAATCTGGTTATTAAAAGGGCATATGCTATCACAAAAAAATATTGGCAAATAATGCAAAATTGCCTTTTATTGTTTTTTCACTAGATTTACCACAAAAAGTAAGAAGCAAGCGGGAAGGAGGAAGCAAGGTAGGAAAGGGGCAGGCAGGGGAAAAAAAATCACAGTATTTGTAAGAAAAAGAAGATGTATTTACTTTTGTTATTTTTGGATACTTGTGATTAAAATCATCTCCTGTCAAAGGCCTGGCATCTGAAGTAAATTTTTACTGAGTCTCATTCCTTCCTCATACATGTCCTTTCTTCCCACAACTTTGGGAAGGAGAAGAAATTTCAGGACTTCAAATTAGGTGAAGAGTTTGTAAATATGCTATTAAAAGTAAAATCTATCAAAAGAAAAATAAATAAATTGGATTTTATTAAAATGTTAAACTTTTGTTCCAAAAAGTCATGTTTGTATAAATATGTCAAAATTGACTCTACTGTAATGTACAACTAAACAGAACAAAATTTTTAATATTCCTAAATATAAAGAGAATGAAAAAAAAAGCTACTCACTGTAAGAAAATATTACAAACAGAGAAAATCTGGTAAAGAACTATTATCTAGAATATGCAAAGGATTCTCAAAAATCATCAATAAAAAATAAACTAGTGACAACACCAAATTCTAGCAAGGGTGTGGAGAAACTCAACCACTGTTCCATTTATGATGGCAAAGTAAAATGGTATTACCACTTTTGATATGTTTGACAGGTTTTTTTAGAAAAAAATCAACATGCAATTGCCAATAAACAAACATGAGAAACTTTTTGTTGGTGTTGCCATTTCATTTTTATACTACTCCATGAAATATTGCAGATGTCAATTATAATGTTGGTGCAATAGAAATCCAGACAGCCTCTTGGTAATCTATACTCAGATGACAAAATGTTAAGGAGTTCATTTTCCAACTCCATTAATATTTTCTTCAATTTAGCATATGAAAATGATTTCATTAAATAATTGTCAATTAGCATTCAGGCTCCAGTCCCTTGATACCAAATTAAATCTCTGCATTACACATAAAAGAAAATCAGAATAAAGAGCCAATGACACCAATTGTCTTGTAACACTTTATTTTCAACTACTTGTACCTTTCTCAGGTAGTTACCAGAACAACTTGTTTATGGGGTTTTAGGGTTTAAGGTAAACATTTTTTTTTAAAAAAAGTTTCTCTCTACTATACAGAGTTGTGATATAAAAATGACTTATAGGCTATATATTTCAGAAAGTAGGTAGCAAGACTGTAATCCCACTGAGCAAACCTTCCTAGTTAACCCTGTTACAGAATGAAAAGCTATAATTCAGCAATCTTCTGATGAGAAGGCTTGAGAACATCAATGGATTGTTTAGTTTCCTCCACAAAGGGCCACCAGGATTTTTTCATAATCTCCCTTGGTTTCATCCTGTTGATTAAAAAATAGTGTACCCTTAGTGCTATGCAAAATCTTAAACAATATATTTTTAATTGTAGAAAAATTGCATATTTACAGACTATATCATACATTGCAGTACATCAGTGATCTGGGATCTATAATCAAAATATTGTTTGTATAATTAAATAATATGTACAGCCAAAATCTGGTAAGTGTGGATTGTTGTACAAAAAGCAAGGGCTTTCAAGATTCAAATTATAAACTTCCCTGAGTTAATTATGTTATATGTTAGAGCCATTTTTATCTAAGGATAAAATACATTATATGGGATTGAATAAAGTATTACAAATATAACCTCATATATATGAGAAAAATATTTTGATTCACTCACCAGAATAACTCACTTTTTATTTGTAGTTTTTAGTTATTGGATACAAATAACAGTGTTAATTTAAATAGTTATCAATCTTTCAATATGTTCAAAATCATTGACTTTTCTTTCTGTCTTATATTTCAACATCCAAATGAGATAACTTTAACATATATTTCATACATTTTACCATGATAAAATTAATTAAAATATTTTTAATAATAAGCCTTTTATCTTCTGACAGATTTTAATTGCAAAATAAAACATGATGTCTATGCTAGTAAAAATTCTGAAATATTTTGAATATTTATGCAAGAGCAAGCAAACATTTTCATGATTTAAATTGAAAAATGTACTAGTTCTCCATTACTAGTGAGTAGATTTTGCCAGTGAAAGTTTATTGACAAAGTATTCCCCTAGATATACTGAATTAATCTTATATATGAAATTTATGGATACAATCAGTTATCTCTTTTTTTGTTTTTGTCATTTAAAAAATAAAATAAGTTATTATTACAATGATATTTGAATACTTCTATTTGAAGAAACATAAAAACCTCTTCCAGTCACACTATGAACCTATAAATGCTAGACAAAATGTTAATGTAAATCTAGAGCTAATACAAGAAAGAAATGTGAAAAAAATCAGTTACTTAAATAACAGGCAAATAATTTTCCTTATCTCAGAAAATAGAATTTTAAGTTTTGTACAGATTTAGTTATGTATTTAGTCAGTTCTTCTTTTGAAGATGTTCCTAAAAGAAATTTCATTTGAGGAGGTGAGACTATAAAAAGCACTACATACCAGAATGGCTTGGCACAGAGAGATACCATACATCTTCTGATAGTATGCTTTGATTTCATTTATGTCGATTTCAGAACGGGAGACCATAACTCTGATCAACGTCTTATGACGGGTTCCAGCACCCTATACAAAAAATAAATAAATAAATAAAATTGTGTCATTTCTTGTATTCAGAAGGAACTCTCATTAAAGAGGGATTTTAAAGTGAATACCTTTTTATCTTTTCATATAATCTCTATGGAGAAACTACCTCCCTATTCTTACACCACAAACACACACACACACACACACACACACACACACGGGGGTACCCAGACAAGTGGTAATGAAATTAAAAGAAACCAGCTGCCTGATTAAAGCTTTTCAACCTCCTAACTGGCCTTCTACCAGTCAGTCTTTCCTATATATGAACCATCCAACAATTGCAAATAAAGAGCATTTTTACAAAATTGTGACTTAGATAATCTAACTCATCTAGTTAAAATACTTCATCAGTCTCCTGTTGCTCTCAGGATGAAAACTAATCATTTTATCAGCCTTACAATATCCTGCTTGACTGCACAACCTCTTCCACTGTGCACCGTCACTCGGATGATATTTACCACCTGAAAGGGTTGTGCTACTGTCTGCTTTCAAGCTTAAGGACGTGCTGTTTCCTCTTCTTGGACCACCCTTGCTTTGTCCCCCTTATCATCCACCCTTGTCCTTACCTGGCTCATGTATACTCAGGTTCAGGTCTTAGGTTAGCTGACAGCAAGCCTACGTGGTTTCTGAAGTCTGGGGCACATGTCCCTTTTTTCTCTCCCTTAATGCCAAGTAGTCATCATTACCCATCTAAATACCACACTGACAGTGGCAGGCATGGTGACAGCAAATGTGCTAAGTACCCTATACCAGTACTTGTCATTTTGTGTTAGGCATGCCTAATGTTTCTACCATCTCCCAGGATTCCTTAGTAGTATTTGAATGGTTAGAAACCCCCTGCCCCTATATTTCTCTGAAGACCTCCTCATTTTTGAGTACAAAGAGTAAACAAAGATAACTTCATAACTATTCATTTGAGAACTCAAAATGAAAATATAGAGGTGGTATCCTGTATAATACTGTGCATGTTAGACGGTAAAGTTAAAGTGATATAGGTTTAAGTATCTCAAATTCATCTTAGTAATACCTTCTACTTCTGTAACCATGGAATGACATTTTAAAAGATTCACTATTAATTCATGGCATAAAAGACAGCATAATAAAAAAGATAAATGAAAAGAAAATGGAAGGTTATAAAACACACAACTTTAGTGGAAGTAGGCTACTAAAATCACACATTAAAAGGGAAGGTCTATCACCCTTCCCTTGGTGTCTCAAGTTTTGCAAGTCACAAGTCAGCCATAAATCACTTACAAGCTGCCATTACAACCACATCCATGTATTTTTAAAAATGCACCAAATCTAACACAAATAAAGTAGTAGATTTTCTCTTGCATTGAATAGAAAAAAAGATTCTCTTCAATGAGAAGATATTAACTCCAATTTTCAAACAATATTAGGTTTTCTATACTGCAAATACATTTATTCTCTAAGCAAAGCATATGAGTGGATGGTACCTTCATGGCCAGATGAAGCTTCTCAGCAAAGAAAGCTGGTTTGCTTGTGGCACACTTCACTACAAGAGAGATGAGTTTTAGTTGATATATTCATCACAGAAGAAAGATGCATATGAAAGAAACAGGAATAGAGAGTTTTGCCAATAGGTTTCCATCTACCACTAGTTCTTTCCCATCCCAATATGAGACATTCACCTTAAAGAAAGATATTGTAACTCTCCAGATGGTGGTCCTGAAAATATCAACTATTTCCTAATTATATTTAATTCATCCCAACTGCAACTTCAAGAGTTACAGCTATCCCAAATAAACTCTCAGTGCACACAGGGAAACAAGCGAGTATTTAAGGTCATACAAGTAAGTATTTGAATCATTAGTAATAAGAACATTTTTTTAAAGTCCTGCAATACAACAAGCTTTAAATATAAAGAAGCTGCTCAAACAAAATACTAGCACAGGTCTATTTGTGGAGTTTTCTTTATTTGCTATTCCAAGGGAGATCCATGGACCTACTCCTATCTACCAGAGGCTTGTTAGAAATGCAGAACCTACTGAATCAGGATTTGCATGTTAACACAATTCCCAGGGTATTCAACCACAAGCAAGGTAATATTTGAGCAGCACTTCTTGAGATACAGATTCTTTTACTCTGATGGTCATCTCAATAATCTAGAAGACCTTTTAAACACTCAAATTTTCAGAAGCCAACTTCAAACTGCTAAATCAGATTCTCCTAGGCTTGACCAAGACCGTACAACTAACAAATGGTAGAATAGAATTTGAATATACATTTATCTAATTCCAAATCCCATGCCTTTGTTGACCATTCTTGACTGTGCAGCAGTGTGTCCATCTTAGTGTACCGCTTGGCATAAGTAGGTATTTGATAAGTACATTCTCCTTCTCCATGTTTTTGAAAAGGGAAATAGTATCTGTTGCTATTAAGAAGATTATCATACTTCTTTGTCAGTCTTACAAATAGCCTCCATCTGAAACATGGATGTATCACCTCTGAAGGTTGGTGCTTTGTTGGTTTGTTTGACATATTAGGCAACATTAAAAACACAGTTCCTAGTTAGAAATTTCTTTGAAGCCCAGGACTACATACCAATGGCTGTAAGGCACTTCTCAATGTCACCCTTCAGCTCCAGGTCCAGGACTTTGTTCATGTCATGTTTGCTGTATTTGGTATATTTCTGAAAAACTGAACATTAAATTTAAATTAAGGTACATACAAATCATCCTTTAAAAAAGTCTAGCAAAATCAGGGTAACTGATTCAAGGAAATTCTAGGGTTGGCTAAACTCCAGCCACACTTTAAAAACTATTCATACAAATCAGCATAATATGAATACTTCATCTCCTCCTAGGAATGTAACCCATGTGGCCATTTTGGTGCTCCTGTATATTTGGGGAAAAGTTTGCAAGTGTTAACAGTTATTAGAAATGATTCATGATGGCAACTATAACATTTACTACAGCAGAATTATGTGCCAAAGCAAATGGATGTTCCCCCATATAAAGATCTGCATGGTGATTTTCTCTTGTTTAGCATTAGAAATCAATGTGTTATTATAAGATAATGAGCTTTAGATAGGCATCATGGCATTACTCTTGCCTTGGCTACTGTTGGGCTCAGAGCAAGTCTTGTGCTCAAAGGCCAGAAGTCTTTTTGAGCTATGTTTGGTTTTGCTTTAACTTTTATTTTCTGTAATACCTGTGTAATCTTTTCTTCATTTACCCCCAAGTGTTTTGGTATGTTTTGCTTTGCTTTGTTGTAACTTTTGTTTTGTTCCATTATATGGGTATTTTTTGTCATATCTAAGCCAAATCTTTGGGGAGAATAGAAACTGTGAAAATAAACAATGTTCTGCGTGCCAAAGATGTAAAATGTATTTCCAATACATTGTAAAAATGGGCAAATAGCTCTATTGGGTCAGGAGCACTGTACCATATGATATAGGAGGGACCTGAATAAGACTTTTCTCTTTCCCTGCTCTATATGTCCTCAGTGAAAAAAAATTCCATTTTCCATGAACTGATACCACAAAAATATTTTTCTTGTTACCTCTACGAAGATGGGGATAGCTTCTTGAGGTAAGAATGGTATTGAACACATTCAAATCTGTCCCCTTTCTCCTTTCACCTGCTTCATATAAGGCCTGTCAAGAAACACAAAAGATAAACGCTTGATTATCTGCCAAAATGTTCTGTCCATCAGGATGGTAAAATTTCCCCAAAGCTTTTCTAGACAGTTGCTCTGTGTTCAATACAATGAGAGGATGCCAGAAGAAGACTGCACATTCCTCAATGACAGGGACCTATTTTGTTTGTCATGTCTGCCACTAACTCTCTCAAGGTCCCATGTAAACCCTAGAGACAATAATATATTTGCAGAACACATGTTTGCAGAATTATATTGCCTTAAGATTATGCTGCACATCAAGACCTCTTCAAGTAACTCTCTTTAAAAGATTCTTACTCTACTATTCAAAGTAATTATCATTAAATGGTACTTGTAAATCAATAAATTAACCATAAGCTAGATCAGGTGTTTTGATATTACAATTTCTAAGATTCAAATGCTGACTCTGAAATTTAAAGGCTATATAATCTTAGGCAAATAATTTAACTTTACTAAACCACAAATTTTCATCTTTTGTAAATGAAATAGATAATCCCCTGCCCTATTGTCATAAGTATGCTCTGTTAACTTTGAAATGTTAATTACTATCATCCTCCTGGGTCACACTAATCCATGTAGCCTCTATAAATATACATCTAAGTGCCCTGAGAGTCTTAAAATGGAAAACGTATTCAGAGATGTCACAAGCAAACAAGAATAATTTTTATCATGGGCAATTATTCAAGTGCTCACTCTTGTTCTTTTATATGCTTGTAAAATTTCTGTTTAAACAATTGAACTTTCAATAAAAAGTTATTTTGAACTTTTCAAGCAAAATGATCTGCTATGTATGTATTTAATTAAACAAAAAGTTAATTAGTGCCTATTGCAAGATAATGTACTGGTACAATATGTTGATGTGGGTGGACAAATAAGTTTTTTTTTTTTCCTTAATGACTCATTGTGTTGGGAAAGCATAATGCAAATAATTGTTCTTTTTAAATGGAAATTCCAGATCTGAAATGTTCTGCTTTTTTCTAACATCAACAATGGTTTACTGCATAAATAATGGTAACTTCATTGAATGGTATGCAATAGTATGTTTTCAATGATATAACTTTGATATTATAATTTAAATTGTATTTATAATATCACTGCAAAAATTTTAGAATATAAGTTTGCATCTGTAAACCATTTCATAATCACTGTTAAAAGAATGTTAGATGTGCTTACTGTTTTATATCTTGAACTTAAAATTTTTTCTTCCCTTTCTTATACTTGATAAAATGAAAATTTAGAATTGTTCTCAAAAAAGCAATTCTTGGAAAACAAACAAACAAAAATTCTCATTGTTCTCTTTTAATCCTCTCTGGCTGTATGAGATCCATTGAAAACTTAAAGACCATATTTTCACTCTTGAACTAGGAAGCTGTATCTCATTCAGGGAAGGAATGTTAAGGAACCACTGGCTTCTCAGCAGATCTGAACCCTGATGTCACACAGGGTGACCTGTGCAGTGTAAGAAGACCTACTGCAGCAATATTTTCTGAGCCCTTGCTTACCCTGGCATCTGTATCAGCCAAGTCTTCGTTCACACCCAAATCTTCACATCTGTCACCCTAAAAAGAAAAAAAAAAGGGCTCATTCTATCATAAGCTTTAAATAATCACATGATTTACTTAATTCCCTTGAACTCTGACACATAATTTTTGAGAAAAGAGAGTCAAAAGAGAATCTTGTCTTTTGTGAAAACATGGATGAAAGTGAGGGGCACTATACTAAGTGAAATAAGCCAGGCACAGAAAGATGACCTCAGTTAGACGTGGAATTTTAAAAAGCTGAACTCACAGAAGTGGAGAGTAGATGGTTACCAGAGTCAGGGGGAAGGGAAGATATTGACCCAGGAGTACTAAGTTTCAGACCGGAAGCATAAGTTTGGGGATCTATTGCACAGCAAGGTGACCATAGTCAATGATTTAATATAGTGTATATTTCTAAGTAACTAAGAGAGTAAATTTCAAATGTTTCACCATAAAAAAGGACAGTTAATCAAGGTAATGAGTATACTATTTAGCTTGATTTAGTAATCCCACATGTATACATATATAAAACATCACAATGTACCCATAAATGCAATATGATTTATCAATTAAAATAGTATTAATTAAAAAAAGAAAATAAAGAAAAATAGTTAATTACTTATTTCTAGAGAGGGTTCAAATATCAGATTTTACTGTTCATGAAAGAGCAGAGGAATTTCCCAAAGTATGTGTTATACCTTAGCAAGAGAAAGCAAAGCATTCCTAAAGTCTCCAGATGTGTCCGAGGTGATGTCTTTGGCTAGATCTCTTTTCAGTTCTAAGAAACAAGAAAAATAGGTTTTTTAGTAAGCTATTGAAAAACAATGGTGCTAATAATAGAATAACCATATCTGACATGTCTGTATTTGCTTACAACTTATAATTGCCACAATGTCCATTGACTTATGAAACATATTTCAAATTATTATCATTTTTGAATAAAATTTGAGAAATTAGAACAGGTGAAATTTTAGATAATGAAATTGATTTCCTAACCAACCTAGATGCCCTTCAATAGATGCATGGATAAAGAAACTATGGTTTATAGACACAATGAAATATTACTCAGTCTTAAAAAAGAATGAAATTATGGCATTTGCAGGTAAATGGATAGAGCTGGAAAATATCATGCTAAGCAAAGTAAGCCAATCCCACAAAAACAAAGGCCAAATGTTTTCTCTGATAAGTGAACGCTGATACATAATGGTGTGGGGAGTGAACAAGGGAAGAATGGAGGAATTTTGCATTGGGCAGAGAGGAATGATGGGAAGGGAGGGGGGTGAAGGTGAGAAAGCTGGTGGAAAGAGATGGACATTATTACTCTATGTATGTGTAGGACTGCACGAAAGGCATGACTGCATTGTGTACAAATCAGAGAAATGAAAAGTTATGCTCCATTTATGTACAATGAGTCAAAATGCATTCTACTGTCATGTATAGTTAATGACAACAAATAAATAAATTATTTCCTGTAGGGCATTGGAAGCAATCTGAACAACACTGTGAATGAAAACCCAGAGTCAAAAAGTTTTTTCTAACAAGAATAATTTGCTTAAGTACATATTTACCAAATAATTCTGAAATAAAAGTATGCCAGAATTAAGCAATATAGTGAATAGAGCAGGTATTTAAAAGAATAAAACAAAAATACACACTTCAGCATAAATTATTTATTTACTTTAAAAAGTGTACCTATCTTGTATGCAATAGAGCTTAATGATGTATGTATGTGTATAGAGATATTTTAACCTGTCTATACACACTCATTAAGTGTATAAAATCATGCTGTAATAGAAAAAAAATAGCTGAATTTGTAATTGACTAGAAACAGAGCAATTTAATAAGCTATCAATGGACTAATCTTCATCATAATGGAGAAATATGGATGTTTACCTTTATGAAATATGCTTTATCAAACAAAAATTAATAACAATGTCCCTTTTGGTTATTATCACTGATAAATAGATATAAGGTAAACATCTGTAATGACATAAACATTTCAAAAATTAAGTTAAAATCTCCTTGCTTTCATACTTTTATTATATTGTTCTAAAAACAACATATAAGAACTTTTGGGCTTTCAGGGCTTGTTATGAGAACAAGGGAGGAAGATATCAAATGGAGGGAGTCATGTATTGGTTTGGGGAAAGAAAAGGAATATAGTAATTGATATGTGGGTATCCTCTTATTAGTGGGGAGCATGTCATTTAAATGAGATATTTCACTGAATAGGTAAAATGAGTCATGGTTGGTCTCTCTATACCATGAATCTAATTGAGATAAAGAGTATGGGAATCATTTATGTTCATAATGGTAAAGTTAAGGTTTCCAACATAGAATTAAAAGTACCTAATTCTTTTCCTTGTCAAAGACAGGTGAACAATATTTTTGAAGATGTTTTATTACATACTCTTCTCAAAATTAAAAAAAATAACACTGGACCATTTTCATGAAATAACTCTCAGAACACAATGCTCTGAATTAAGGTCTCCATCCTAATAACTTGAGCCTATTAGTTCTGGATGGATATTTTCTATTAAATGCCAGCCCCATGTGACCTGGGACCTGGGATATCAGCACTCTAGCACATTGAATGCTGCCTGATAACAATGTATGCTTTCAGTAGACATGTGTAAAACAGTAAAGACACATTTTAATAGGTAGGCTTTCCAAAGCCTGCACAACCAACATCTGCATTTAATTTTAAGATAGTGTATCAGAATTCCTTTCCCAGGAGCACACTTGGACTGTTGGACACTACAACTTACCATCTCTGTAGACTCTGTTAATTTCTCTTATTTCTCTGTTATTTCTTGATGCCAAAATTTCAATCAGAGTGTCTTCATCAGTCCCAAGTCCCTGAATTGAAAGAAGAGAAAAGGAAAAACATATACAAATCTGGATTCAGGAGGATCAACCAGATTTATTTTAATTTAATTTGAATTTAAGTTGTTTGAATTTAATCATGTCAATTTCACCTGTAATTTTTAATAATTATGATAAATTCTATTTACTCTAAAACAAATTGGGTTTAAAAACCAGTATTTCAGGTAAAGACATAAAAATGCAGATATTTGATTTAGATCATGTTCAAGAAGGATATTAGTGCCAACATGTATTTTTTCTCTACTAATTTATATTTATTGAATTATTGATTTACTAATTCACTGAGCTCCCACTGATTGACATACACTGTACTAGATATTGAAGAAGTGATGCTAGGAATAAGCAGACTTGCTCTATTTACTGTCCTAAGAAAGGAGTTTTGCCTAATCAGGAGGGTTACCTTCATGGCAGCACGGAGCTCATCTGCATCAAATTGGGCTGGAGTTTTCAGCAGAGCTAAAACAACTTCTTCCAGGTGACCTGTAAGGGCTTTCTTCAGAATTTCATCCAGGGGCTATAAGAAAGTTTAGAAGAAGTTAGGTGCTAGCTTATATAGCAATGTGCTGATACTTGATCTTAGGTCATCTTGCTAGAATTTCCTAAACACAGCCATCTTTTAGAGTTCCTTCCCTTCACCTTGACAAGCATGACAGATATTTAGGAATGTCATCTTCATTTTTTAGATCTAGAGAGATTAGATGAAATTTACTGAATCTATTTTTAATTTCTTAGAGAATAGGGTTCTCAAGCTTAATACAGAAAAGAAATCACACAGTTCAAAGAACAGAAATCTGTGTTATCAACAGAAAATAGTAGTAAGAATACTTTTAAAACATGATATGAAGTTTTCCAAGCATTGAGCTTTGTGCTGCTCAGATAAGTACTATCATTGAACATCAATGATTTACAGCTTTCTAATGGCACCAATTTAAAAAAAAATTATATCCATATTTTCTGTAGAAGATACAAAGCTTACTTCTAAAATAAATATATACAAACTTTAAATTTCAACTCATTTTAAATTTAGCAGAAGATGCACTTCAATCAAAATATATTCTTTGTCACCTATATTAATTTTAATATTTGTTATGTTCAGATTGAAGACTTATCTCTAATATAGAACATCACTTCTGCAAAGAACTTACACAAAGATGACCAGCATATGAAACCAACTAATTTGCTAAACTTGAATCAATTGTAATGAAATGGATGAATAAATACTGCAATGCCAGTCTCAGATATAATGGGAGAACGATAGCTAGAAACTTGAAGAACTAGGTAAGTGTGCTTCAGAATCTACGATTATGCATAAATAAAACCCAAATCAAACTTCAAACCTACCTTTCCCTTTTCCTGGAGGTATGCAGCTTTGATTTGTTGACGCTGAGCATTGTTTCTCTTAGTCAGAATGTCAATAATGGTTGCTTCATCCACACCTGGAAATAAAGAGACTCTAGGCTTTAAAATCAATTTTCCTCATAATCAACAACTAACATAAAATGATTCATTTTCAAGTTGCTCCAAGTGAAGTTCTAAACGAACCAAAAAATATAAATTATGTCATCCCAAGAAATAAATGCTACACTACTATCAAGCTAAAACATTTAGGATGGCATTTCATTCATTTGAATGAAAAATGAAACTCCAATTAATTGTCCCTGGACCTCAGTGTCACAGGGTTTGGTCCCAGTTTAAACCCTAAAAGTGATCAGAATGGTGATTTCAGGATTGAGTATCTGCTTGAAATGGGTTCTGTGGATACCTGTTATAGCATTTATTCCATTGATTATACCACATTTTTCAAAGTAACAAGAAAGGAAATATATCTTCATTCAACAAAGATAACTTTTATCTTCAAATGAAATTCTCTTTCCAGTCTCTCAGGTCTATTATTCAACAGCCAATGGAAAGCCACTCTGGAGTTCTGGGGAGCAGCTGTCCTCAGGAGACACACTCACCTTTAGCCATGATGGCTTTGTGCAAAGCTTCAACATCCGAGGAAGGATTGAAGCTAGGATAGGGGCTTACGGCTGACCCAGGACCACCTTTGGATGATTTCACAGTTTGCTATGGTGGAGATAGAGGCATACATTAATGTCCATTTACTTGTGTTAATTCCATTTGAAAATGGTAACTAAGTCATTGTACTTACAACATATTCCTGCTCTTGGTTGTCAATAAACCAGGCCTGCTTGAGGAATTCTGATACCATTGCCATTTTCAAAGAAGTGTCTGGAAAGAAAATGGGTAGATGTCTTTATGAAACAAACCCACCACACACAAACACTCCCCCTACATACCCAAGACATAGCATTATAAAGTTACCTGGTTCTTACTTGCTGGGATTTTATTTAGGGGCATAATAAATATGAAGTGTAGGTATTTTAAATGGTCTAACTCTAAAAAAGAAACTCATAGCCTCCACTCAGAAACTGAACTCTTTCTTGGTATATTTAATCCTAACCTTCTTAGAACAAGTGCTGGCTGAGCAAAGCCTTTTACGAAATGAGTCAAGATTAATCTGTCAGAAAGTAGAAGAGAATAAAACAGAGAAGTTGATCTTATTTGGAAAGCTGAAAAAAGTTTGCTGGGGCGAAAAATGTTGACAGAAGCTGAAACAAAGAAGTTCAAATGTATGTCCAGAGCATTAAGGAAATGATACGTTTGTAAAAACAAAGTGGCATAATTTCATTTATATTTCAGAAAGAAACTTCATTGCAGGTCATGGAGAATGACTAAGACAGGGACAAGTTGGAAGATTGGCGATCACTTAGTAGGTTATTAGAGAATTTGTGTGAGATGAATTAGGGCCTGTACCACGGGATGCTTGGAGAAAAAGCATAAGTTTTACATTTGTGAGGTCAATATTCTTTTTTTTTTAAAGAGAGTGAGAGAGGGAGAGAATTTTTTTTTTAATTTATTTTTTTTAGTTATCGGCGGACACAACATCTTTATTTGTATGTGGTGCTGAGGATCAAACCTGGGACGCACGCAAGCCAAGCGAGCGCGCTACCGTTTGAGCCACATCCCCAGCCCGAGGTCAATATTCTGTAACAATCTGCAGGTGTGGTTTACTTAAAGCTCAATTTACTCAAAAATCCATGTATTTCTTCCCAAATCATCCACTTTCTTCTTCCATTTCTGGGTGAAAAATAGTTTCACTACTTATAGTAATTGCTATCTTCACATTTCCTTCTATCTGAACTAAGTATTAGACATGTGTTTTTTTCCTCAACACATATGCATGCATGCATGTACACACACACACACACACACACACACACAGCTGGACATGGATTATTTTGTACCAATATTTTTTTCTAACAAGAAGCACTGGAGTGAAATTGCAGCATGCATGCCCTGATGTCAAACTTTATCTTAAATAAAATTTCTTAAATTGTTCTGTTGTGATAATATTTTTACTTAATGGAGCATATGTATTTTTAAAACTTTATGCATGTTAAAAATTAATGTGTCTTCTGTTTTCTTCATGTACACACACACAAAAAAAAAAATGCCATCAATGATCCTTTTTCTCTGGAGCTGTATTTTAGAAGTTCATACTGAAAATCTACCCTGATATCTCTTTCCACACCCTTTTGTTATATCACTTTGGAGACTACTCTCATGGATTCTTGTGAAGGAGGTTGAAAAAATAATCTCTGCAGTTTTAAATTCATGATATGAAGTGAAGTGACTCAGGAGGAGTTAAACTCATAACCTGATTCCTTAACAGCATGTTCAGACAAAGTATTTCAATCCACACCTGCTGAAAAATGACTGCACTTCCAAGTAATGAGATTAAATACCTGAGGGAAATAATATCCAAAGCAGAAACAACTGCCACTTAATTATCGTGGGGATTGTTCAAATTACTATTTTGTCATCTGTGTGAAAAACCAGTATATTGTGCATTCAGTTAATGCATTTTCTTCTCTCCAGCAACCCATAAATTTAGCTGTTTTCCTATGGTAAAGTCATGATGTGCAGTTTTGCACAAGATTTTACTTCCCATTATAGTCTAATCTGGTGCAATTGCTGTTGCCACATGAAATTTCAAATGCAAACTGTTTAATTGGCACATCCTACATTGCATAGCAATTCTAGTAAAATTTCAAATATTCAGAATTTCTTTTTCATCATCTCACTCAAACCTTTAATAAAGTAGAATCCTCAAAAAAAGTAATATAATTGGTCACTTGGCAAAGTTTTTTTTTTCTATTACTTATAAAAACATGTTCAATAATTCTATTCTTTTCAACTAGAGAAGAAAAATTCCTAAAGAGAGCAAAGCAGAAATAAGAATATTTGCAAATGTGCTACTAAAAGTACATCCATTAAAAATACTGAGAAAGTCTAGGAAAATAATGATATTGCTGTATTAATTACATAACACAAAATAACAATAAGGGAGTTGAATAATTTATTTGACATGAGTGTCCTTAGACAAGAGAGCTTTGTGACTTGTAACTTCTGAGTGCCTACATTTTAGTCTGGACTCTTGGCCTAGAAACATAGTCTAGGAGAGAAAATCATGAGAATGGAATCACCCTCAAGACAGTCCAGGGAGGGAAATGAAAGTTGAGTCTGTAAAATAACATCTTCTAGCTCTTAGCAAAGCTTAGACACAAGATGATGGTAGGATGTAAGAAACTGCTCTAAAGGAAACATATTTTACCATAGTCTGCTAGTTTAGTGCCCTCATCAAATTTCATGTATTAACAGAATTTTTGCATAACCATAGCACACCTTACAAATACCACAGCAAAACAAAATTTTGGCCCAATTTTATTACTAAATCCCTCTGCCTATTCAGTACTTTACACTGTGTATGAAAACCACCTTAAACTTAAGAGTTCAAAATAGGTTTTCTTTTTTAATAATATGTTTAAAACTTGACTAGGTTTTTAAGATCCTATTCTACTAGGTATTTTAGGTTAATATGTATTTCAATTAGCTACCAGTGAGTTTCAAACCAAGTTTATCTCCATGATGAGCATCAGCTATTTTGGGGTGAAATTAGCTATTTGTACATAGGGCTGACCTACAAGAAAATTAATAATGTTCCACATTTCTTCTGACTGATGAACAAGCACTATATACCAATCTCACTTTATCTGTGGATTAAATATGTAGCTTTTTAAAGGTTAGAATATTTTTGTATATTTGTGTGTCCTAAGAGTGTCCCCATCATTTTTCTATCCTTATCAGCCTTATGAAAGGCAACTTCCAGAATTTGTGACAGAGGAAGCTTTGTTCTGTGGTTTACCATAACTTCCTGGTTACAACAGTGATATTACTATGTTAACTGCATAACACAACATACAAAAGCTAACAGGCTTGAGCAATTTATTTGACACAAGAGAGTGTCCCTGGAGGAGATATCTTCGTGATTTGTCTTGGTTACATGCAAGAACTATCAGAATTCTGCAATGCCAGTAGCATCGCCTCTTGTTTGGAACAACTTTATCATCATAATCTCATTTTCTGTCTAGGAAAAAAAGAGCGTGATTTTCAGTCAGTGTTGTAGCTAGTAGTGGCCAGAATTGTGACACAAATCCATGCCTTCTGACTTCTACGTGTTACATGCTTTAAAAATTAGTGACCAAAAGACAATAATATCAAGGACAATATTATTTTTAATAACTCACACTTGAAAATCACATTCATTAACAATCAAACCATGGAGACTATAGCAGATTTCATAGCAGCACTAGTGAGTTTATTTTTAAATGCTTTGGCCTAGTACATTTTTTTTCCTTGACTATGTATTTTATAAACCCTTACCATTGCTATTCTTGAGAAGAAGACAATTAAACTATACAATGGCCTGATTCTGAGGAACCAATTTATGAAATGTAAGTTTATAGATGTTTTACTTCTAGCTTTTTGAATAGGGAGTTTCCATTGCCTGAAATGTGTTTTCTCCTGCACACCCTCTTCCATTCACCTAACTAACTGCTTACTTCTAAGTGAGGACTTAGCATAGAGGACCCATCACATCCTACACCAAGCCTTCATTGAGTCCTCAGCACTGGATTGACCTTCTGTGCTCTCCCAAAGCATACTGTCTTCATCTCTGCAGTAGCTCAACTATTGTGCTCTTACCCCTTTCTGACGACTCATTTATAGCCCCAGAAGCATTCCATGAGAGCAGAGCAAATATATCATTCATTATGTACATCCTAACCCTGGAAAAATGCCTGGTATTTAGTATGTTTGTAACTATTATTGAATTAATAAATAATGCATCATTGCTAGGATTTTAGAAAAGATCTATCATCATCTATCCACATCTATAGAATAGCAACTTAAAAACTAAAGTACTCCTGGCCTTAATTGGATTTTCTTCATTTTTACTTATTTAT
This sequence comes from Marmota marmota marmota, assembly GCF_001458135.2. Taxonomy (NCBI): domain Eukaryota; kingdom Metazoa; phylum Chordata; class Mammalia; order Rodentia; family Sciuridae; genus Marmota; species Marmota marmota. Next base: position 15,150,335 of record NW_025999998.1, on the reverse strand, counting down.
TACTGGTGCATTTTAATTATATGTAAAAGTGGAATTCATTATAACAAATCCAAATTTGTATATAACATAATTTGCTGAGTTTTCCCTCTCCCCCATCCACTTGTTTTACTATATTGATTTTCCTTCTATTATTATTAATACTAATATCTTCATCATTATTTTAATTAGTACATTTTTATATACATATATATAAGCAGGATTCACTCTGGTATATTCATACATGGATGTAGTATATCTTGGTAGATTTCTTTTCCTAGTAGTTCCTCCTGCTCCCCTCCTCCCTCACTTTAGATCCCTTTCCTCTATTCTATTAGCAATTTGACCCCAAGGAAATATCAAACTTCTCCAGATGGTTTTAATTGATAAAATATAAATCTTGGAATGAATAGTATCTAAAAACCATTACAGCTCCGAAGTACCAATCTTAAATTTCACCTTGAGTGGTTGGAGGTGAAGAAAGTTAGCCTGATGAAGGAAGGCTACTATTGGATCTATCATGATCTTCATGATAAATATCTGTCAGAACTCAAAGGAAAAGGAAGTAGTTTACTTCAAAACAATTTATAGCTTATCACTAAATGTAATAGGCCCATTCACTTTGCTTTGATGTTAAATAAGTCACAAATTAATGGTTCTAGAGAGAATTAAGAACAATCAGTTTAGATAGCTAGTATCATGTACTGAAATCAACTTTGCAGATGTTTTGATTGAAAAAGTACTTAATAAGCTTGAAACTCTAGCTGGTTCCCTAATAGTGTTGTTATTATTTTGCCAACATCAATCATATGTTGGGTGTCTGCCAGATGTGGATGCCTGGGGCTAGGGCGGTAACATAACTTCTGGGTAAGAGATCATTTCAGAGTTATGAAACCAGTATTTTTCCACATTTGAATCATTTGTAACATGCCTTCTCTTACAGCTACCAAAATACTTTTCTGCAGACATAGGAGAACATTGCTTTTTCAAAGTGTCTACATAATTTTAGGCACAACCAAAGCAAGAAAAAGCACATCTTTCTTAATTAGCTAACATTAAAAATTAGAAATCAAGGCATTTAATTAACATTTAAAATGTTTAAAAGAAAAATCCTTGAAGGAACATTTGTAAGGTTATGATTCATAATCTCTCACGTAGCAAAGCTCTCAAGACTTGCTTTGTGTTTTCCTAAGGAGTTCTGTGACCATTAGCTCATTCAACAGTCAAGATACTGCTAAGCTAGAAGAGCTTTTTGAAGGCCCCTCTGGCATTCCCATGGGATGACTTATCTGACACCACCCAGGAAATATTTCCTTTCCCTTAGGTTTTCAAACCAGCACTGGAAAAGCCTGTCCATGACACAGAGACTCCAGGGAAAAGAATGTGACCACACCCTGTTTAAATGAAATGAGTAATAAGTGGGCCTTCTTAAACTATATGAGTAAACATAACATTAATTTTAAAACGTTAATTGCAAAGAGCACAATTACCGCTCTGAGGTCTCTTTAGTTTGCCTTACAAAAGAGAAAAATAAATTATGAAACTTAATAGTTCCTTGTAACCTATCAGTGACACCCCTGTTTCTCTGACCACCCCCTCACCAAGTACCCCCTCCAGCATGATTTACATGTAACACACACACAGCTCCTGGAGACAGGGGATCCAAGGAGGAAGGAAGGAAAAACACAATCTTTCCAGGCTGGCACAGGCCAAGCACATTCTTTCCTTCTTTTCCATGGTAACTCAACAACAGTACAGGAAGAAAACTTAACATATTTTTGAAAATGTTCCTTAAATAAAATAAACATTCCAATTTGCGATTCTTAAAATATACATAAATATCCAATGTGATTTTACAGATTTATTAAAGCATATTAATGCAACTAGCCACAAATTCTATAGAAGCAATAACAGTCAAGTTCATCAAACTCCTTAGAAAAACACAAAGAAAAATCTAAAGAGTTTTTACTGGTGTTGGAAAAGTTTTCAAAACAACCCAAGCTATCTAAAGGCAAAATCAAGGCTTACCTTTTTTCTACCTTCTTCTAAAGAATGAAAGAGAGGCTCTTCTCTGAAGGTTGCAGTCTAGAAGTGGAGCCTTGTACTTCTGATTTTATAGGATTTGAACGGAGGCCACACCTAGCAACCAGAAGTTAGTAATTGGCTTCCTTTTGTTTGAAGTACAGGCTCAGCTTTGTCCAAAAACAAAGTGAAACGACTCTTGCAAAACTACTCACTAAACCAACTCAGCTGACAGTAAGAAGAAACGGAAGGACAGATTTTTTTCCTCCCTTCTTCCTTTTGCACATTTTTCCCCCAGATGGGAAAGAATGCGATACAGTTTCAAGTATGCAGTGCTGTCTGCTCGAATCCTAATGCCAAATATTGGCACACTTTTAAATTAAATAGATTGTACATTAACTTGAAAACCAAAAAAAATCAAAGAAAGAAAAGGGTTTGAATTCCAGCTCCATTACCTATTACTATGTGACCCTTTGGACATATTTAATTTCCTTGAACTTGTTACTACTTTTGTATATAGGAGTAATAATACCAATGCTGCCTAACCACAAGAATTCTTGTGACAATTGCAAAAAAAATACATTTGTAAATTTTAACATTATTCAGGGATGAGTAATTTTCTGTTCATATCTCACCATCATTTTTTCTGCCTTCAAAATAAAATTCTTTTTGTACCTGTAAGAAATATTTTTTAAAAAATCCAGAGGGGTTCCAAATTTTGAACAGAGTTAAAATTAAAAATTTGAATATTATAACATTCAATAAAAACATTAGCATTAGAGCAAGGCCTATCTATATTAATTCTTTTGAAGAAAATCATTCATCTATAAACTTTGATACAAACAGATCCTTGACACTGGAAAGTAGTTGAACTAAAACTGCACATTCAAAGGATTAATGGAGTAGCAACTATCACAGAGCAGGTATCATAAGAAGTTTCCCACCTGACGTAAGGAAGGGGAATTTGTTCCCTTAACCTCAAGAGTGATTCATTTTTAATTCTTTATTAAACCTCACAAAATAATGTATGATGTTTCCATAAAACTATGCACAAATGTGAGCTGCCTCACACATGGTTCTGTTTATTTTGCATTTTAGTGCTTTGTTCTTTTTCCTCTTTCCTCATAGATATCACAGGTAATTATGTAGGTCAGGCAAGAAAAAACAATGAGAATACCTTTGTAAGATTTGGCAATATTTAGAACACAATGCCAATTTCAATGAAGTCAATATAGCCTACAGTCAGATGGTCATCTAATTTGAATATTGGAAAAAATATCTATCTGTATTTTGGTACCTATCACATTGTTATGTGCTAAATATAAAAATTAATTAATTAGATGCTAATTAATTTGATTGATAGCTTTGCAAATTGATCTTGACAGAGGTACACTAGCTTCCTAATAGTATATTTACATTGTCAGCTGAGAAGGGAAAAGATAATTATGTAAAATATGGTTTCTTTTCTTTTCTTTTTTCTATTTGTGTTTGCATTTCTAACTTTGGTCTTGGAAATGTTGGCTCATACTTGCATAATGACACTCTTGTGAAATTAAGAAAAAAGTCCATGTATTTTTAAGTAAAATATAGCAATCTAAAAGACATGCCATCTTATTTTGTTTTTGTTGATACCAGCAGCATGAACCAAGGGAATTGCTTTACATGTTCAGATTTGAAATGTGTTGTCAAACCCAAAATAGCAACAATAAACATAGTACTTGTGGTAGAATTTGGAAAAAGAAAGTTTAAGGAACATTTTTCCAAAATTAACTTCCAGCTGTGGCTCTAAAGGCAAGGGAAACTCCCAAACGTAAAGGAAAAGAAATTCACTAATCCTGGAGTAATATTGCTGTGAATAATCTGTTGGAATCTTTTTTCCCCATACAGTCATAATGCCAAGTGGATTTTTGGAAATAAAAGAAGACATAAAATATGTTACCACTGAAGGAGAATCAGTTTTTCAATGCTGTATGGGAGAGAAATGCAGATAACTACAACCCCAGAGAAATGACTCACCACTCTTCTGTTTCTAGAAGATGATTCATCAGCTCCATTTACTTTACAAATAGCAAGAGAACCTAAAGTAAAGGAAGAGGAGGAAAGAAAAGCAGACAGTTAAAAGCACCCAGTACATATTACTTTTTCACAGCATACTTATTTCTTCTTCTTTTTGTAAAATCTGATAGTGAAGAGGAAACAAAACAATGAGAAAAAATAGGGAGCCTCCCATGTATCCCTCATACCGTAACAGAGAAAGAGTGGCAGAATGTCTGACATTGGTGAGGTTTCTCCCCAACCTTTTTATTAAGGTTTCTCTAAGCACTATTGCTCATATGGAAGAAGAGGTGTACTCAGAATCATGGAGAAGAGCTGGGTGCAGTGGTACACACCTGTAATCCCAGAGGCTCAGGAAGAAGAGGCAGGAGGATTGTAAGTTCAAAGCCAGCCTCAACATCTTGGGGAGACCCTGTCTCAAAATAAAAAATAATAAGGGATGGGAATGTGACTCGGTGGTGAAGTTCCCCTGGGTTCAATTCCTGATATTGATATAGATATAGATACACACACACACACACATATATATATGCGTAACACACACACACACACACACACACATATATATCATGAACAGTGGTTCACTGAAATCTCCAAATGTCCCCACAGCTTTCTCACACTCACTATTTTATAACAAATGAAAGTCATTTTTTTTTAAATTTCTAATGTGTTCTCAGATAAAAGCACTTTGAGAACTAAGGCTCTAAATAGGTTTCCCGTTACCTGTAGATAAGTATAGGTAGGTATGTTTAGATATGCTACCTCATTTGTTGGATCTCATTTAAGAAAACAAAAACCAAAGTTATCTGTGTGCAAACAAGACAAAAAAAAAGCAACTTCATTTTCTTAATCACATCTGGTATAGGAAGATGACTGTTTAAAAGAGTAATAGATCAACCATTTGATAAATTATGTTGCTTTTCCTGATACAGATTCAGCAAAAAAGAATGAAGGTATCAACTTGAACCCAACAATAAAGCCTGGATCTGATATTTCTCTAAAAATTAGTCTGCTAACTAAAAAAGAAAGTTCAGTTCACAAGATAATTCCAAAGATATATTTGGACTATATAATTCCTAATATAATTACTCAGAATTATTTTAAATCTAATTTTTTATTGTGGGTTGTTCAAAACGTTACAAATTTCTTGGCATATCATATTTGACACTTTGATTCAAGTGGGTTATGAACTCCCACCTTCACCCCATACACAGATTGCAGAATCACATCAGTTACACATCCATTGATTTACAAATTGCCATCCTAGTGTCTGTTGTGCTCCCCTGCCTTTCCCATCCTCCACCCTCCCCCCTCCCCACCTCTCCCCTCCCCTCCCCTCCTCTCTCTCTACCTCCTCCACTGT
>NW_025999998.1:15056080-15142264 GCF_001458135.2 Marmota marmota marmota | reverse complement strand
GGGGTTTGAACTCAGGGGCATTTGACCACTGAGCCACATCCCCAACCATATTTTGTATTTTATTTAGAAACAGGGTCTCACTGAGTTGTTTAGTGCTTTACTTTTGCTGAGGCTGGCTTTGAACTCACAATCCTCCTGCCTCAGCCTCCTGAGCTGCTGGGATTATAGGCATGAACCACACATCTGGCTAAAATAATTCTGTTTTTGCATTATTTTTTATTGGTGCACTATAATAACATATAACGCAAGATTCATCATTCCATATTAATTTATACACATAACCTAGTTTAGTAGAATATTTATTTAACCTAGAAGAGTTTAAAAAAAAACTGGGGGGGAGTATGAGATCTTCACTGGCAAGACTGTTAGAAAGGAATTCTCTGCACATTGCTATTTGTTTAAAAGCAAGCTAGCAGCAGCAATTAAAATAAAATATACACACAAGAGGATAATTCAGAAGAACAGAGAGCAAGCTGAGAGCACGTAATCCTGGGGAAGGACTGAGGAGAGAGTGTCAGGAAGGAAGATGCGAAACCCATTGTGAAAGGCTGGAGTTCAGAAAGAGGCTTTAGAGGGGCCTGTATTTGGAAATCCAGAGGAAGATGATGGACTTAAGCATAAGTTTCAGAAGTACAGTGGAGAGAAAGTGGTTTGAGAAGGGCATTGAGGGCTGAGGGATGGAGTAAGTGTCCTCACTCTCAGGCATAGACTTGCAATAAATGGTGATAAAGTGAAGGCAACAAGGCATTTACTATGAAGTGAGAGTGGAAAACCTGCATATATTTCTGGGTGGAAAGTTAGAGGCTATTAAGGTAAGAGAGTAAAGATAAGGAATGAATGATGCAGTTGAGGGACCATGCTTCTAGAAGATTTAAGAAGATAGAAAAATCACTACAGAGAAAGCATTACTACCCTTAGAGATGAGGAATACCCCTTCCACCAGGAATCTCCTCATATTCTCCTTTCTTGTTGAAGACCTGATGGGAGGAAGGTGAAAACTCAGTAGTGTAAGGGGACAAATGTAGTCATGCTGAGGGGCAAAGATGTAGCACTGGCAAGAATGTTCAAAGGGAAGGTTATGGGAAGCAACAGGGAGAAGACAGCCATCCGCAGGCCAAGGAGAGATACCAGGGTCAGATCCTTCCCTCACAGCCCTCAGAATGAACCATTGATGGCTCCTTGATCTTGGACTTGCAGCCTCCAGAACTGTGGGCAATACATTTCTATTAAGCTGCCAAGCCACAGAAAAGCTGCAACTGATGCTCCCATAGTCTTAGGAGAGGCAATGGATGGGTCAGAATGTCTGCCTCATGAAGCAGTTGCTTTTCCATGCCTGAAGAACTGAAGCTAATAGCGGTGAACGTGTTCCTTGGGATGCACCCCCAGGAAAGTGTAGGTGCAGAATGGCCATTGAAGAAGAAATGTCTCTCGTTCATAGAAAACATACATTTTTGCACTGTTTCAAATAATGACTAAATATAAGAATAGCTCTTTGACGAATTTTTGCTCTTCATATTTGGAAAAGTTGATTACTATAAAGAGGTTAAGACTTTGTTTTGTGTATGTTATCTCTGATTTTGACAATGTCTTAGAGCAACATTTTATTTTCATGTCGCAAGACAGATGTAACTAGTTTAAAGGAATCAGATAATGCTTTAGTTTTGCAACAACATATCACATTTTTTTTCCCAACAGTTATAATCAGGGCAGGGGATATAATGCCGAGTTTATTAACCAAATAATTCAAAATGTTTCGCATTGTCAAAATAACTATACAAAAATATTGGAAGTAATGTTGTATAACTAGCTAGCATATAAAAATCATTGACTTAACTTTTCAGGTATTTATATTTTATATACCCATAAAATAAGGAAACTCATGAAAGTACCATAAAATGAGCATCACAATATAACATACACGGGTTGGGGACCTGCACACTTTTTTATAACTATGATCATCTTTAAGCTCAAAGCCAAACATGCAAATTCTAACATTTTCCCTAAATCTGATACATAACCCGGAGTCTTTCTGAGAGACTAAAAATAAGCACAATGTGAAAAAGAAACAATTCTAAATTCCACATGTGATAGTCAGGTGGAAATGAACCCCAAGAAATTCGAATTCGGCTAATGGGTTTATGGTGGTCAATCCAGAGAATTAAAGATCCTTAGGCTTCATCAGAAGCTCCTCTGCCTATTTGAAACTGTATCCCGTTGCCAGGTTAAGGTTTTGCATTTTTAAGAGGCTGTGGCAGGTGCTTGCAATATGCACACTGAGGTTTAATTTCCATCTGGGTGAAAAAGAAGTCAGCTGCCTGAGGCTGAGGCTTATTTGCTGTGGACACAGGTAAATTTGCTCAAAGTACCCTAAGTGTAAAGAGAATAAAGGCTTAGTTGGGTAAAGAGGGAGCACGAAAACTCACTGGGATTAGAAATGATGGGTTAGGCAAATATTCTTTACAGCATGTGATATTTGCCATATGGAAATGAAATGCAGATCAGAAAAACAACCTCATGAGCTTCTTAAATCGCAGTGTCTCCTAAACTTCCTTTAAACTGAAACATCTAAGTTACATTTCTATGCAGTTTGAGTGTACTAAAGTTAACATAACTATGAGATATTTTTTAAAACTCTATAGATGGGGTTTTGTTGTTGTAAAAAAGCACTTTGTTGAAGAGAATTATATAGTGAATGTCAGTAACATTAAAAAAGACTTTCTGAAAAAATTAATAGAGAATTCATTTTGTTAACAAACTTGCTTTTGCAAAAGGAGTTACAAAACTTCTCAATGTTTAACTGTGGTTTGATGAATCATGACTTTAAAATTTGCCCTGAGGTACAGAAGTTGTGGAGGGAGATTGTGGGAGATTGCATAGTTTTGTTTGTATCTAAATAATGAAAAAATAATACTATTTGGTTTTTTTGAAACATATTTCTTTATTTACTTTTTATTACTTTATTTACTTTTTTCATTAAAATGACAGATATTTAAAAATAAATTAAAAGCTCTTAAAAATATTTTTTTTCAAGTGACTCATTTCACTTTAAGAAGTGGTAGAAAAGCCACATTTCCCCCCAAGGGAAGTTGCCCAGAATTGCTTAAAGTACTTCTGACTTAAATAAGTTGCAGTGCTTAATAAATTACAATAAAGTTACTTCAGCTATTGAGACATAGCATTCTTTATTTTTGCTAGTTTTACAGAGGCTCAGAAAAGACTTTAATTTCTAGAGCAAGGCATTCTGTGACTTGAAGCTCTCTCTGCTGATTTTGCTCCCCCATATTTTAAGACTCAGCTCCCCAGTTCTCTAGAGCAAAACTTCAAGTCTCTGTAGAAATAAATGTTGCTTCTGTTGAAAGCAAACAGCATATTGGTGGGATCTTGAATAAAGAATTATTTTATTATAATTTGTAGTGTATCTGTTTTATGCCATCTCTCTACTAGATTGTTTCTTTAAAATTAATTCTTATTCATATCCAAATTATCTGCAGGGCTTTGTCTGTTGTAGGTGCACATATGAAATACTCAACCGTTATTCAATTGTTTAACAGAATGATTCAAATCTACCCAGTAACTGTGTGTTAACTCCTCAAAACTTGTTACCAATAACATAGAATTTGGTGCTTTGCCTGGCACTGGGGATTCAGTGATAGACAAAACAGAAGATCTACCACCCTCACAAACACATTCTAAGGACACAGTCACTACATTATGTCAGAAAGGTAAGTTTACCCTTTCACCCTAATGTTTTCCCATAGTCTGTTCACACATAGTGCAGTGCAGACTGAAATCAGACTTTTGCCTTAGGAGGTGATGGAAGATTGTCTCAAGGCTTAGCTCCTATATTTACAATTGTAGCCAATATTTGCAGTTACAAAAAAAAATACTCTAAGATCCCAACACAAAGGCGGTAATAATTAGATCTTTGAGGGCATCTGAATTCAATTATCTGCCCTTTGTGGCCATGATGCAAAGACAGCACATCCATCTATCCATCCCCAGTGTGGGCCTTAACAGGAGACTTTGAAAAACCACTATCAGTATTGTGTCCAAGAGACAGAAGGACTAACTCATCCCTCGGGGCCAACAGGAGCAGGGGCTTAGAGGAAGGGGATCAGTAGAAGGTCAACTAAATCCAGCAGAGGGCCAGACGCCCGACTCATCATATTTTGTGTGAATATGATGGATGAGTATGATGTGTGAGTATGATGGTTGAATATGATATTGAGCTCTTAAAATAGACTGGGAAATAACAATTAGACTTGACTAGGGAGGAGATTAGAGAAATAGGTTCAAGAGGACACTGGAAGGGGCCTTGGCAATTGCCCAGGAGGAAAGTGCCTTAAGCAAGGGAGTTTGTCACAATTGTAAAGTTAATTAATCAGTCTGTAATATAAAGAGTGTGTTTGATATTATTGATTTTTATTTTAAAATACAAGTCATCTGGATTACTCAGGATTGCAAGTGCAGCAATTGTACAACAAGGAGTTTAGGCAATGGCAGGGTATCTATGATAACTGAAGGGTTAATCCAGACCCTCAGAATCTTTTGGGATCAGGAATTTGAATAATGTTAGAAGTTTCTTTTTCTTTCTCTTGTCTCTGCATTTATCAAACTTGTTTTTGTTCTCACAGTAATAAACATGAGATTCAACATTTCTGTTCTTGCTTCTCAGAGCTTCAGTAACATCTTCTTTCTTCCCCTATTTGAAGAAATGAAAATAAAAATCCCATGGAAATGTTTCGATTGACCTAACTTAGATCTGACTTAAAATAATCCACTGTGGACAGAGAGCCTTGATTAGAAGGCTCTGCAGAACCAGTTGGTTGGTTTTACCCAAAACAAGACAGAGTTGTTCATCCATAAGGCACTGGAAGAATTAGAATTTTAATACTAGTGAAGGCTGCTTCTTAGACAAAATAATGAATTCTATATCGCCTTATGGCAGTGGAATCCACTGTCTTCCTCAGTAACTCATATCTGGAAAGGTTTTAAAACCATAACCATCCATATAAAATTGATCATCTTATTTTCCTCTTGATATAGCTGAAAAAAAATTCTTGTGTAACCAACATACTGACTTATAGTAAAGACAGAATTTTTAAAACAGATAAGAAATATAGTATGTTGCTCCTATAAGTAATAGTAGACACAAAATAAATTTTTCCCATGATCCTGACTTTATTTTTAAAAATCCCATTTTCAGAATAAATATCATCTCATGATTATTCCAACTTTAAAGTTAATTGGTTTAATGCTTTATGTAGTCGATGATTTTTGCAAAAATAACAAATCATGTAACATCTTGTCATGAACAGCTACACATGACAAAAATTTTAAAATTATAAAACTCAAGTTTGGTGGTACCTCTGTATAATTGTTAGTAGAATCTCATTTCATTCACTTATTCTCTGTCTTGGTAAAATCTCAAGAGGATAGGCAGATGAAGACGACCCCCATGCCAATGTTCAATCACCCATGTAATCTTTTGTGGTTTTTGTTTTTTAATTTTCCTTTAATCATAATCCTTTCCATTCATTAATGAGGGTTCTATTATATAATTATTTCATTTTATCGTGGTTGACTACCATATACTTTGTCAACCCAATTCAATCACAATATGATATAAAATAGCCATCGGGCTAGATTGATTAATATTGAATAAGTTGCCTATATAGAGCTACTAAGAGTCAAATAAAATAAAGATCAAAACTTATTTTCATGATCTTTCATCAGGCCCCCAAACATAGCATGATTGAGAAAATGAGTATTATTAAAAACATAGTTTTTGTCAGGTCATAACTAATTTTGAGCATTCTCCCAATCTCTGTTATACTTGTTGCTTAGCTTAAAGGTCTATTTAAAATCACAGGGTATAAGAATTATCCAACAATAGTTTACAGTCTACTCAAAGTTCATATTGATGGTAGGTTCATATCGATGATATAAATATACTTAGGAATAATTAGGGCTGTTCTTTATTTTACATTTAGGAAAAAAAAACGCTTCTCATATGGTATCTCAGATTTATGGTTAGTTGAGTTCTTAGGATCCACACTTAACTCAATGGCATATTTACCAAATCATTTTTGTGACTGTAACTCTAAAACAATATATGTGTCATTGACACCAGAAGAAGATTTGATCCAGGTCCTGAAAAATAGAAAGCAATTTCCCAAAGCCTTGGAAGATTGATGTGCAGCATTACATGTAAATATTGTTTTAAAGGAAGACAATATACACTTCAAAAGCATTTATTTTCTGCTAAGAAATGAGGAATACATCGTTCCAATGAAAGAACAATGTATCCTTTCTATGAAATCTAGTAACTTGCTTTCCTTTATTTTCATGTATTGCTGAGGCTCTCAGCCAACATCCCCACAGTAAAACCTTTTTTTTTCCCTAAGAGTTCATCTTTTCTCATCACATTTTTTGCTACCTGAAGTAGTGATCCTCTTTTGCATATGTTCATTGCACTTGAATAAAGGAAATTTATGGTTTCAGGTAGAACTCTCTGCGATGAAATAGATGTATTTTTCTATTTCTATGTATACGTCTATTACATCAATGCTGAGAATGTATTTGTAACATCGCTAATACTTGCCAACCTATTTTTAACTGACCTTGTTTATTAAAAGCCTATTGTCCTGATTCTGTACCTAGGTTCAAATGAAGTCATACTTTGAAGATTCAAGGAAACACTTTTCCTCTCAATTTCATTTCTGAGGAAGAACACAAACACACATTTTGTAAAATGAAAATATGAGTTTCATCTGTTGCCTTAATGTCTAAAAAGACCTAAAATGGGAAAATAGACATCTTTTCCTATCCTTTCTCTCTCTCTCTCTTTCTTTTTTTCTCCCTTTCTCATACTTCAGTTAATAGTGACATCTTGTTCTTTCTCTCCCACTCTATATTCTGAGCCCCATGTGTCCTCATCCTAGTGAGACCCTTTCTCTATAATTTCCCAAACACTTTAGATTCCAACTTGTGCTCATTTGGTTGTTCTTTGGAATGATACTTCCCTATATTTTCCATAAATCTTTGCATTTTTTCAAGCCCAACAGTAACCCACACTATATACTCCCTAGCTTTCTGATTCAGTCCTTTGAAAATTCTTATTCTATTTTTTATGAGCATTTCATGCTTCCATAGTCTTAGAAATTCCTTTAGAGTACTCACTGTTTTTAATACTTCTTTAATTTAAACCTCAGGACTTTCATGTTAGAAATTATAATTGTCATTTCTCTAATGAGAAAAAATTAAATGAAACTCACCAAATTTCATGCTTTTTCCCTCTAAAAGTGAATTAAGTGACAATATTTGAATTCAGGCAAGATAATTTTCTTCTACACTGACTTCGCTATATACTAGATATTTGAAGTAATTGTTACATATATCCAGTTGTGATTAGGAAAAAAATATATGAATATATAATTGTGACTTAAGAAAGATTGTGCTGAAATTCTATTTACTGAATTGCTGCAAATGTCTAGTTACTTGTGCAGTTTTGTCTGTAATTATGTGTTTGATTTCTGTCTCCAAAAACAAACTGTAAATTTATTGATTTCTTATGTGCCTCATTTCCTAGCACAGTGTCTGGCACATAGAAGACACATAATAAATACTTGTTAAATAATTTATAAATGAGGATATGATACTTAAAGGAGGTTATTTGGACTAGGACTTCTTAAATAATAAATAATCACACAGAACAATCTGGCTTAGCTTTCACCACTGGGAAGCTGATATTTCCTGAAAGAAAATCTGCTTGGACAGTATCAAGGGGAGCTGATTCTGATCTGTTCTATATTTCAACACAAGTTTCATAAATGATAAGGAGATATGGAAAATTTATATCTATGAAATCAATTCTAGTTTCAGTTTCTGCATTCTAACATTCTTCTTGTTTTCCATTTCTTCATCTTAAAGTGAAATTCTTCGCTGTGAATGATAGTGATGATAATAATGAAGCATGACATTGTTGTTTAATAACCTGTCATAGACATGTTATTAACAGCCAACATTTGTAATAAGGAGATTTAGAATGATCTCATAAGGATAAATAAGCATTACTTGGATATAGTTTTAAAAGTTGATGAGAAGGTGGCAGGGTGGGGTGAGGAACATGTTGAGGATGAAACTAAAAAGAGGATCAAATATAAAAGAAGTACTGCCTGCCTCGGAGGAGTTCCTGGATAAATCCTATACACAGGACACATGCAGAGCTACTTGAAATCAAGTAAAGGGGCAGGGGAGCCAAGCATCCTGGCATAACCAAATGAGCTCTGTTTCTTTAATGCTCTGGATACTGGATAAAACACATCTCCAATCAGTCAATAGTCTTTCTGTACCCATAAAACTCTGAAACATAAAACTTTGCAGGGCACTGTGCCCAGGTGGGCAGGTGACAAAGGAATGACACAACAGTGTTTACTTAGAGTTGACTAGCTCTTTCTTTGTGGTTTATGACTGAAACTCTACAGATCCCACCCTCTAGTGTACACTCATGCACTTACTGAGATTGCTCAGGAAAGCTTGAACTTCTCTAAAAAGGGCAAATGGAAACCAAGTCAGTAGAGACTCAGCAGCCCCAAGTCTTTCCCTGGCAACTTTCAGGGTAGGAGCAACTCTCATTCTTTAAGTTTCCCTCATGGAGTGATCCATTCTGCTATTGTGGATATGTTTTACTTCCTGTGAAAAGACTTCATCATATAATTTATTAAACTGGATTGGTTCTGTTCTTCTATAGATCAGACAGACACATGGGTATATGTGTAAAGGTGTGTATGGGCATTCAACATTCACTCAGTGCCAATGTTCCTGGATAGCAGTAACTTAAATTTCTTAATATTGTTGCCTAACTGATAACTGGCAGCACTTATGTTGAAAAAAGTTGAAACATATTAGAGTGGTGAACTGAATGGCAAGGACCACGGTGATCACGTTGTGTTCATTCTACTCTGATTCTTGCATAGCAGCTGCATTGGCACTTCACCGAACAGCATTGTGTACAGATTTCCAAGGATAATACAAACTATAAAGCAAATACTGATTCAGAAAATGAAGTGTAATTGTAGTAGCTATTCAACCTATGGTCATTTTATTTGAAAAATGTAATGCTAAAATTGTATTAATAGAACTAAAAAACAGTTATTAAATCATAACTCACTGTATTTATAAGGCCTCTCAAAGAGTGCTTAAAACTAGTGTATTGAATGAAATTTATGTATTTATATTCTTATTTTTGAGTATAGACAAAGTTATCTTCATGCCAAAAATTGTCACTGTGCCAATGAGGTCTATCACTGATCACTTGGAATTTATTCTTCTGACTACCAGATTCTTGAGGTGCTATAGAATCTCACTGAGGAAAAAGACATAGCTGAATGTCTATCATTTTCTTCTCAAGCATGTAATTCTACAGAAACTTTTAAGTAAAAAATAAAGAAGTGAAATCTTATCTGCTACAGCAGTAAAAGTGAAAATTTTTGTTGGTCTTTTACAATATTTATCCCTTCTTCACAATAACACAATTGGAAAAGATAGGACAGGTGATACAATCACTGTGCATATTTCAAAACTGAAGCCCAATGAAGTTAGGATTTAGCCAAATTCAATGAATAGTAAACCAGGGAGTCATGACTTGAATCTAATTCTTCTACCTTTGAATGCAAATTTCTTTACATCAAACCACAGCGCCTACTTAAGCTTAGTCATTTGAAGGCATAAAATTATCTAAAACTTCAACCTAGAAAACAAAATTAGAGGATGTCAATAAAGCCACACAATGAGGCTAGAATATGAGGGCTTTAATGACTATGAACTTACATCCAGTTACCCTGTAATAGTAAAATAATTTCATATTGAACGCCTAGCTCAACAACCCCATTTTTGTAGCACATAGAACCACAGGTATCCATTCTGATTCTGTCTTTGGGAGGGCGAGAGAACCTCAGAAGTACACTTTTGCTAATAACTCCTCTAGCATTAGTCAGTTTCCTTGACAATTCCTGAAAAACCAGCTATTCTGGAGTTAGCACTCCTAATGTGCTCATACTTTTCAAAAGTTTCCTCCCTTTTGAAAATTTTTGTTCTTCTCAGTAATTTTTCATACCTGACAGTTTAAACAAAGCCAGGTGATGAAATAATGAGACAGTCTGATTTATTCTTTGTCTTTATAATAAAAGGAATCCAATGCAAAGGCACCAAGCATGCCTAGTTTTTGTCCACTCCCGATCTTTTCTCTAGGTTGATTGTTCTTGAACTCTACTATTTTTTGTAATTTTCTTTGATTTAGTTTCTGAAATTGTTTCAATCCTTGAATTAGCTTTTAACCTTTAGTTCTTATGTCAGAAGTCTTCCTTCATGATTTCTTTACTTCAATTCACTGAAGTCGTTGACTACATAAATGCTTAGATTCCAATTTTCTTAGAATTCTTCAGGAAAATAAAAAAATAAAAAATAACCTGACTCCCCAGACAACTTTCTTTGTATATTAGGTTTCAAATAAGTTATAAATCCTAGAAAATTATGATATAAGTTCTATTGATTACAGCAAATGTCATTTAAAGTGCTGTTATTCCATCTTCAAAACAAATCGACCAGAAGAATACTGAAGCATGCATTAAGAAAGCTAATAGACACTGTGGTTTGTGCTTATCTCACATGGTCTATAGAGTAATCAAATTCATTCAGTGAATGTCTAAAAGCTCTGATCCTCTGTTTCTGAAATGTATTTAATTAACTGATGGCACTAATCATTGAAATTTATGGTTTATTCATCTTCTAGAAATTTAGCACATTTTATGAGATAAAACACTTTGTTTATATCAATGGCAATATGACATAATCTTGAAATGTCATTAAGAATTTCATCTTAAAGTCCTTACTAATTGTTGAAAAGCCAAAAGTAACTTGATTTTCATTTTTCTCAAGCTAATGACCTTAGATATTCAATGAAGAATCATCAAGATAAAAGGTCTGAAGTATAGAAAACTTTATAATTTCTAAAATCTCTGGCTTTCAAAATATAGGATTTTTAAAAATTAACAAAAGGCTTTAATAAACACTATTCTTTAATGAAATAACTTTGGGAAAGAAAAAACAAAAATCTACTATAAATCAGCACTTTTAAATGAAGGAAGATTTGAAATTTTCTGATGGGCCATGGGTAGCTATCCTTTCTCTCTTGAAGTTTGGTCACTGGTTTATAATTCAGCAGAGTTTCAGGTAGAGGACAAATGCAGTTAAGAAATGTTTCAGGAGATGTCCTTTGCATTGTATATGACTCATGGCTGATGCTTGAGTGATATGACTACTGGGTGTAGATGGGGATTATGTGGAAACATAGGAATTATCATTCTGAAAGGACTCTCGCAAAGTAGCTGGAATGTGGACAGTCACCTCGGGTCATGAACGCTGAAGACTGCTTTGGTGAACAAGACATGAAAGGCACTCTGGATATGAGGCTGGGGCTTGCTACAACTGACTCATAGAGTAGAGCCATGAAAGCATGAAAAAATATATCACACAGAAAATGCAAACATCGAACCAGTTGTTGGCCAGAGTCCTGAACATCTTATTAAAAGGAAAAATATCTTGGCTCACTGTGATGTTAGAATGTGAATCACAAATGCTCCTCAGAGTAGCTTGTTTTTATTGGCACTCTATCAGTTTTATATATTGCTAATACAGGTTTAAGTATAAAGGCTAATCCACCCCTTTACTATTTGGTTTTTAGGAAGGTACAAAAGAACTCACTCATCCAGAAACTAACTTGATCTGAACTCCAGTATATTGAAACTTTGAGCCATGAAGTTTTTTTAATAAGTTAAATTATAATTGAAAACATTAGATAAAATATAGCAGTCACATAATCTAATTTTAAGGAATCTGTCATTACAAAGTAAAATCTATGATTGCAGAACAACACAATGACATTGGTTGAAGATTTAAAGCTAGAATTCATTAAATGGCTTCTAATCATATCCATCTATTTCTTACTCTATTCCCCATATGATTTATATAGAACCTGAATATTATCCACAAAGAAATCTTTTTCTCTATCTAAAATCATGTGGTTTTTTTCTTAATTTTTTGTCTTCTAGTTTAACTTCAGCTCATCTTAAGTAATAAAAGTAAAAGGTAATATTTATTTATCATGTGCACATCATAGGACATTGGTCAAAAGTTCGCAGCATACATTTTCAAAAATAACCCTTATAACAGTTATATGGACAGGATACCATTATTATCCCTACCTCCCATAATCACTTATTTGCTTGAACAACTTTCTGAAGTTCTCACTGTCCCTAAGTGAGAGAATTACGACTTAAATCTAGAGCAATTATTCTCTATAGACTATGCCTTAAAAATCTGTGCCATGAGCCATCCAACTACAGGCTTCTTTCTTATAGAACTTTATTTCAATTTCAATACATTTTAGTATTAGTTGAGCTCAAACTTCATTAATATGAGAAAGTAAATCTCCTCCACACACACACAGCTTTTCAGTTGTTCATTATTATTTTTGACCATTTATTGTAGAAGTCCTTGTGAAAGTAATTTTATGTCAGTATCCTCATCTATAATACAAGTGGTATCACTTAACTTTCTTGCACCTATGGAATGATGTGAAAAATGGTGATATATAGTTGAAAGACAATAAATGATGTGAGATGATGTAACATAAGAGCTAATTGCACAGTTTCTTGATCTACTGAAGAACAAATCTGCTTTTGCTACTTACAAGATGTGTAAGTTTTAACAAGTTTCTTTATTTCTCTATGCCTAAATTCCCTAAATTCTGTAAAATATGCATGGAAATTAGTACTCCACATTATTTTTGGTGGATTATATGAGAACGTCTGTGCAGAAAGTTAGCATGATAGTATGTAGACATTCCTCAGTAAAGTTTTCCTTTTGTTTGCTCAAAACAAATGAAGTAGACTGAGTTCTTTAAAATAAGAATGAAAGTCATTTTAATTAGGCCATAGTAAGAAAAATATTTTTCAAAGATATAGATATTTTAAAACTAGACAAATTTAAAGTTTTCTTTTGAAAATGTTATTTTATCATTTTGCATTTTTATAATGCCAATGAAGTTATTTGGGGAAAGAGATTGATCATTTGTACTTCACTGATGTTCTCTGAACTGCATTCTGTGTTTTTAAAGACAAACGATCGACTTTCCCTACTGAGTTTGGTTCTGGAGGAAAATGGATTAGAAGATATTGTAAGAAGTTGAAAGCAAGGGAATTATTTATTTTTCCATTTCATCTAATTGTGTTTATAAGTTACCATTTGGAACAAGCAAAATGTTCATCATTTTACTGTCAGATTCTACAGTTGTCCCTTGTTTTTATGGGAATTGGTTGCAGAACCTGCTGTGGGTACCAAAATCTGCAAATGCTCAAGTCCCGCATATAAATTGAGAAAATATTAGCATAGAGCTCACCCATATTCTCCTGTATACTTTATATCTTCTCTGTATTACTTATAATATCTAATTAAATGTAAATATTAGGTAAATCATTATTACATAATGTATTGTTTATGAAATAATGACAAGGAAAAAAATATGTATATGGTCAATGCAGACACAATTTTTTCCAAGTATTTTGAATCTACACTTGATTGAAAGATGAATGTGGTTGCCTGAAGATACAGAGGGTCAATAATATCTGTTATAAAACAGGAATTAGAAGAGGTACTTATAAAAAATAGACACTGTATAAAAAGGAAGACTCTTAGAAAAGATGACAAAGATGCTGTAAGATCAGAATATTAACACTTGAAATCAAGGAGGGGAGAAAGGCAGAGGCATGGGTTTCTGCAAGTGAAGTGCCTAATACTGGAACCTAGAGGAGCTAAAAAGCCCCTGGTCTGAGTTTTAGGCCTGTTGGAGCATGTTTTTTTCTGTCAAGGCACTTCCTCTACTGGTTGCTATAGAAATAATTATACTATACAACTCGGGGAATCAGAAGCAGATGGATGTTAAAGCAGAAATGCTGTCATCTTTGTGTGTTTGGTCCTAATGGCCTAGAATTAAAAGAAGATAAAAACAAAGGACATCATTATTTAAACTGAAATTTTAGTAATAAGGATTTCATCATTAACCGAAGTATTGCCCTTGGGTTAAGGCTCTTTGCTCCAAGCCTCAGAACAGTCAGCTAATTCAAAAGAAAACAGGAAGCAAGAGCTGCTGTCAAGGGGAAGAAGGTCTGATTTTAATCAAGAAATGAGAATAAGTATATCTTGGAGGGTGATATCATCTTGTAAATAAACGGTTGTGCTGGGGTGAGGGGAGTTTCCGTCATCAACTTAAAAAACTCCAAAATGTAAAGCCGTCATTTTACCAGCACTATGTTCACTTTGACTCTTTCTTTATTTTAAATGTTTTTGAGGCTTAATATATGTGTGTGTGAATACAAATGCCTATATATACATATATATAACATATATGAAACATATATACATTTATATCTTTTTATTATCTCTATTCAGTACAACAGTATTTCAACTTCTAAACTTTTGTAATAAATTTTGTTATCTGATAGGGCAATCTTAACAGCCTCTTATTTAAGTCTCTCTCTACCGAGATCCTTTGATATAATTCTCATAGAAAACAGCCAGTCACAGTTCCCATTTTGGCATGGTGATTTCTGGAAGGGCCCTATGATACCAATTGTGGCTTTTTAGTCATTATGAAGCAATGAATAACAAAGTTGCAGAAGAGCCTAAATTTTAAGACTTTGTATCTGTTCTGCAGTGGCCATTGATTATCCCTTAACTTATCTGATGTTGAAAACTTATAATTCCAGCTTAAAAAACACTGACAGACAAGTATATATCTCTCCACCCTAGTTAATCATTCCATATTAAATCACCTAGCTACTTAATCTTATCTCATGGAGTTCAAGTAATTCAACCAATTAAAATCTGAGATAAAGGTATGGGTGTAATAATGTTTGCATTTTGATAACCAATGATAACCAGGTATATTTCAGTTTCATAAAAATGGAAGGAATTAAAAGTGTTAAGTGGCCGGACATGGTGGCACATGCCTGTGATCCCTGTAACTCAGGTGGGCTGAGGCAGATGAATCACAAATTCAAGGCTAGCCTAGGAAATTAATGAGAGCCTATCTCAAAATAAAAAGTAAAAAGAGCTGGGGATGTAGCTTTGTGATGGAGCACCCCTGGGTTCAATCCTCAATATCTAAAAGCATTAATGACACCAACAAAAACAAAAGTGCCAAGTGGAAAAATTTAATCAAGAATTTGTTAAAAAGCACATTGTAATAAATTCTAAGGTATAAGACATCCTGTTTGCAAGGGTTTGAGAATCTTTTTGGGAAAAAAATGGCTTGTTTATATATAAAAGTTGTAACAAACCTTACAAGGCTGAAAGTGGTGAATGTTAAATAAATGGTCAAGCGTATGTTTGGAGGAAGAGGTCAGTCATCAGAGGAGGTTTCCTTGAAGTTTTAAAACAGAATAGCATTTATTTAGAAGGAAGGTGCACAAGCTATTCAGAGATAAAAGGCATAATTAACAGAGTAGAATGCATACAGTGGATTGCTGATTGTCATTTCAAATTGTTCGTGAATTACATGTAAAGTTATGTGTACAGAAACTTCCATGGTATGTACTTGTAGAATACCAGGCTCTTTCTGTTCATCTGAGAGCTCGCTCAGGGTTTTTAAACCAAGACCATATATTCCATGGGTACTGATGACATGAGGTTTCTGCTCAACTTACCTTAATCATTCTTATTCTGTGTGTCAAGCCATGCTCTTGTCAGCTGTCCATCTATTTTTTCTTTAGAAACACAATCATCACTTCAGATCCCTAATGGATGAGGATTACCACGTAACCTCTGCTATTCTGAAATCCTGTCATCCCCACGGACAACAGGGAGCCCAGTTCTCAAACAATACTGTCTACCACCACCCTGGTCCAGCTTCCCTGGTCCACCACTGAGCTTCTCAAACTGCCTGCCCCTCCATCAGCAGCACATGCCTTGTCAGCTTAGAGAAGAGAGCATTCTCTGGCCCTCCCAATGAGCATAGTCAGCTGGGAAGCTCTCTGGTGCTACACAATAGACTCATTATCTCATGCTTTCTTCTCTGAGCCTTTTGATCCCTTCCTCAAAACTCTGCCAAGGCAGTTCTGTCATTTCAACTTAATTTAACCTGAGACTTTCCCTCCCTGCCCCAGGCTTTCAGTGACCATCCAACCAGTGTATTAGGACGATTTCTGGGCACTCATGCCAGGGAGTTTTCATTCATGGGAGAACGCTCCCGAAATGACAAATTCTTTATTAATTTTATCTGCCACCATCCTTAGCCCCATCTACAGTCCAACACTATCAAAATCTAATTTTTGGCATATTTCCCTGATTCCTTTTGCTGCACAATTTCATGTCCTGAAGTTTCTTTGTTGAATAATTCCTTTTCTCCCTTCCCTGGTTGGCCCCTGCCAGGATTTGGCCATAGGTAGAGAACTAGAGTTCCATGTTCTTGAACTCATCAATCCCTAATTCCCCACTCAGTATCTTAGAGATCCATCCTTCCCCACCAGGATTCCAATTTAGTGGAAAAAAAAAAAAAACACCATGGGTGTGATTTAGACTTCCCTATAGTTCTACTACTTTTACCATAAATTGTGTAATCCAATCTTCACTTCTATCTACCTTTTAGCAGCAAACAAACAAACAAACAAAAACCTTAGATTTCTTTAAATGCTGCACTGGAGACCTTCTAACTTTCACAGTGTCTCTGATCAGTAACTGACAAATATGAGCTTGTACATTCTCTTCTTCAATAGAACATCAACGCTTAGCCACAACTAATGTCTCAAAAGTCCTTATAATAACTGATTTCCCCCATGGTATATCTTGCAGAGCAGTACATCTCTTTTCACCTGTATCCATCCCATCTCACCACCAGTGAAAGTTACAACAATTGTAATGATAAGAGTTCGGAGACTCTCTAATAATGGGATCCTATTACTAACCAGTTGGCCAGTGATCTGATTCTAGAATCCCTTTCAATGCATTCGCTTCTTAGGGCCATTTTTGAAATGCGTTCTTTTCATCTGGGCAACTTCATTAATTTCCCAGAACTGCTGTAAAAAAATACCACAAACTTAGTGGCATAAGGCATCAGAAACAGAGTCCTGGATTCATCTGGAGACCATAAGTCTCAAATCAAGGTTAGTGGAGTTGGTTATGAGTGTTCCAAAGAAAAATCTATTCCATGCCTCTTTTTAATTCCTGGTGGTTTTCAGGGAATCTTTGGTATTCCTTGGCTTATGCATAAGTCATTCCAGTCTCTGCCTCTATGTCCACATGATATTATTCCCTTTGTATCCCAGTGGGCACATGACACTTTTCTTATGTATCTAGGTCTCAGAGTCCAATCTCCCCTCTTTGTGTAAGGACATCAGTCAGATTGGATTCAGACCCATTTAATATAGTCTGATCTCACCTAGCTAGAGGCCTTATTTTGAAATAAGTTTACATTTACAAGTTAGAGGACTTTAACATATCTTTTTTTGGGGGAAAACCATTGAACCCATAACAATGTCCCAAAGATAAAGACAGACAAATCCTATGATGATCACCTGTTTGTAAGGAAAACACAGGAAAGTGGTAACAGAAGAAGACAAATCAAGAGTACATTCTCAAGCCACACCCACTTGAGGGTAACTTCTATTCATTCCCATCAAGGAGTTCTGGGGACAGTGTAGGTCATAACTTTGAGTTCATTGTCAGAGGCCAAGAAGCTAGGTTATTCTTATCTGAACATTCACCAGCCATGGATCAGAGCTATGACTGAGGGGATATAAATCATGAGACATATTTGATTCCCATTTGTGCATCCTGAAGGTAGCTTTTATGGGTTGAGTTGTACATGCCCTCACTCCCAAATACGTATGTTGAAATCTACCTCCAATACATCAGAAAGTGACTATATTTAGAAATAAAGTTTTTAAATGAAAAGGACTTTCTTTTTCCCATACCCAGGTAAGGATGGAGGTCTCAAGAAACTAAATCCACTAACACCACGATATGGGACATCTGGCCTCCAAAACCATGAGGAAATAGATTTCTGTTGTTTAAACGACCAAGTCTGTGTTATCTTGTAATAACAGCAGAACAAGTTAAAGCAGAGAGGCCCCAGAAAACCATGCAGGTTCTGGCTCATGAGAGTGAGAACTCCCTAGAGGAAGGTGGGCATGGAGGGGCAGGGAATCTGAGGGGATGTGGAAAGAGCACCCAGTGTCTGCTTTGACCCTCACCCTTCCTTCCTTGGAAACCATTTGCAGAATGTGTAATTCTTGTCCCCACCTGTTTAGCTTTTGTTTCAGTAAACATTCTTTTTTACAGAAAGAGCATAATAAAGGTTCTAATACAATCTGAAGCTGTGACTCACACCTGTCAATGTAGGCACTAAAAATTTTACTTAGGACTGCTTTTATATAATAGAGGCAAAATCAAGGATGGCTGGACCATGGGAAATTTATTTTGATTCATCTTGATGTTTTTACACCTGCCAATAAGAGTAAATGGGTAAGGCAGCAATTTCTTAAGGATGAAGGCAAGGTCCCGAGTACAGTTACTTCAAGGTAGAGGAAATGGGTTTCCCCAGAGAGTGATCAGTGTAGACCAGGTACAATTAACCAACGATGAGGAAAACCTGGAGTAGGTAGTAGGGTGGGGGAGCTCTTAGCTGACTGATTATATAGAATACTACTTAGTTCAGCATTATTAAATTCTGTTTCTTTATCTGCACATACAAGGAATCTACATCTCAGTCCTAAAAATAAAATTCATAGTCAAGTTTGCAAAATTATTGTCTGTAGGTGGAAAAAAATGTGGGAAACAGTCACACAAAACTTCTTTGCTCCCATAAAGAATTAATAATAACACCCACAATATAGCCTCTTTGGTTAAATTTGGCTATACATGCTTTCATATTTCCAAATCTAATTACTATGGTGTCACATTGAAATGACATTCTATTATGTAATGTGATGTTAAAGTTGATCTTACTTTAGTCACTCCTTAGCATAACTTTATGGTTTGTATGATTTTATTTTTACCTGAGGTTGACTTTCTATGTTCATTTCTTATAGGAAAAATTTGCTGTGAATTTTTAAGTTACATATTAATTATTAAACCAAGTATCTTATTTTACACTTAAAATCACAAAATGGCAATTTAGCTTTCAAATTTTTAAGAATAAAATATACAGATGCAATTCTCTTATTAGAAAAAGAAGAAAAATAATAAAAGTGATATAGTAAGATTTTAAAATTAGGAATACTATTAACATATATGCATATACATATATAAGATATATGTATATACATATGTATAAACATATACAAGATTCAGGTTATTTCCTTGTTGTTGTTCTTCTAAACATGACAAGTAATATGAGATCAATTTTATTTTCAATAATGAAAGTTGAAATTTTTACATGTAATGCTTAAAGTGATAACAAAGAAATTAATGTAAAAAAGGCTGTAGGTTATTTGCAAAGACTCCAAACACAATGCAACAGTTTTTCAGATCTAGAATAAACATCTAAACAAATCTTACATGGAAAATTGTTTACCATATGGAAAGTGATCCTGATGTTAGCATGACAAATGTTCTCCTCACACTTAATGTTAATTTGCTTTTAAGCCTGTTAATCAGAACAGCCAAAGCTTGTGCTGTAATAAAATAAAGAAATAATTTTCTTCCAGAGGAGCAAAGATTGAGTTAGTATTCAGACCCAGAAGCTGATTACAGACACAAAGATGAACTTTCCAAATCAAGTCAGTCTCCAAGAAGACACACAGAAAGAGATTTTAAAAAAACAATTCTAAATGTAATAACTCCATTCTTATAGATCAATAGCTCATTTTGAAAGAAGAAACAAAAAATGCATTACTTTTATGTAATTGGTAAAGTTAAGGATCAATGTGGCAAATATGCCATAAACACACTAATCAACATGTTATAATATCATCTCATTTATGCACATTCTGAGTTGTGTAAATACTCTTCTCCTAATTTTCTGTTACCCACAGAATCTCACCCTTGTTCTTTATCTTTTCATGTCTCCAAGTGTTAAAAGAGTGTCTCCATGGAAGCAATTAAGTCCAGTGGCTGAAAACAGCCACCCAGTGTTCTTACTCTCTGGCTTCATTCACCTAAACAGCCATTTTCAATTGAAGCAGGTAGTGTTTTATCTACTAAATTATTCCTACCTTCATCAAGGTTATATTTCATTGGTGTGATGGACATAAATAAAAAGATAAATAAATAATTATCTTAAAATCCAGAATCTTCCACTTATTGTACAAACTTGAATAAATGAACCTACTTAGCTTCAGAATATTTTTACTTGTAAAATTAGGTCATAATATTGCTTCAAAATTGGCATATATATATATTCAATATATACATATATATTCATATATATATACATATATATTCATATATATATATATATATATATATATATATATATATATATACATATACATACGTGTATACACACACACACTTCTATATATACAGTCTTTGTTTGTTTGTCTATTTATTGGTACATGAGATTAAACTCAGGGGCACTCTGAGCCACATCCCCAGCCTCTTTTTTTATTTTATTTAGAGACAGGGTCTCACTGAGTTGCTTATCTCCTCGCTATTGCTGAGGCTTGGCTTTGAACTTATGATCCCCCTGCCTCAGCCTCCAGAGCTGCTGGTATTACAGTACATTCTTTGTTGAGATAAAAATTAGTCTCCATCAAAAAGGAAGCATAAATCAGAATTAGACTGGACAAGGAGCCTTATGTAGCTCATTACATAGATAGAAATGAAACTCATGGGACTAAACATGTACTTTACTCAGATTTTTTAAGTTATAAATTACCTTTGTTAATATGACCAAATAGAAAGGAAAAAAAATGGAATATGTCCTGTTCTTTATCATAAGTTGCAGTTTCTTTATCTTTTCCTGAAAGTTAATGGAAAGATGATAGATTCTTTGAATATCAAATTACCTTATGAAAGAGGCCATCATTTTGTCAACTCTAAAAGTTAGAAATCATTGTTTTTAAGTTTTGCATTATAACTATGATATGACATGAAGTTAGTTTAAAATTTTTTCATCTTTTAAGTCACTCAGCCTATGGGGGGAAAAAAACTCTGAGCTTTTTCTTTATTTGCTCTTCTAATCAATCTGAAACCTCTTACAGGAGGGAAAACAGTTGTTGTGGTAGCAGCTTATCTCATGCTGCTATAAGAGACAGCAGTTTTCTGACTCTAAATATAAGGCAAAGTTTTGATTCTCCCTCATTATCTCAGAAACCTCTGGTTAAGTTAAAGAGAGATCATCCTTGCAGACACAGTGCCTAGTACATAGCAAATGCTCAATAAAAGTTAACTACTATTATCTGATTCCTTTCTCTATTCTCACTGGGTTTTCCATGACCTAGAATCTTACTACCTTTTCCTTATGATACCTTTACAATAGCTGCCAGTAGGTTTTTCCTTCCCCAATATGACCTTTTCTCCTCTTCCGTTCAATTGTCATCAAATTAAGTGCCCCGAGGAATAACTGGATCACTAGGATTTCATGACTTTCATGAGTTCACACTTTAATTATTCAATACCCACCACTCTGCTCCTTTCTAATTTAGTTCCGCCTATGGTGTGTCAAAATAAACTCTGTATTCCAGCTTAATCAGCTTATTTGCTGTTCTTTGAAGAATCTCAACATTTCCTTCTTACATGAAATGCCCCACTCACTGCTTTCCACCAGCCCAAGGACATGTCCACATTCCCCATCCTCCAGATGTCTCCTTCTCCTAATCCTCCCGGTTGAGAACACTTCCTCCCTTCTCTTGTCTTTTGGTTACTTTTCTCATGTTCCCTATCACTTACTACTTTCTAATATTACCATTTGTGTACCTGCCTTATCTCTCTTCATAGAATATAGGTTCTTGAGCTAAGAATCCATATCTGGTACATATTTTTATTCCCAAACATTCTAGAAAGAATAAATATTTATTGACTAAATTAATAAATTGACCAAATCTGTCAGAATACAAAGTGAGAAGTTTAAGCATCAAATATCCCCGTTTTTTTTTCTTACCAGGGAGGTGCTGACTTAAATTAGGATATAATTTCTGGAGAACAAAGGAGATTTAACCCTTCTTCAAATTCCTCCTTATCTCCAGTATTCTACCAGCAGAAAATACTGGAAGTTGATATTCCTATATTGTCTGATAATGGCTTTGTCACTTTAGGTCTAAGAGTTACGCACTTGCTAACAAAGCTGTGTGTTAAAGAAACAAGAAATGGCAAAACATACTCAGAATTGTGCAGAAGATATATTTTTTGTCTACGCTGAGCTTCCAAAAGAGATGGTTCTGTGCAGTATTTGGTGGGAATCTGATTTCCAAAGGAATGTATTATAGTTTACCTAACATGAGACAGGATACCAGCACATTCTAAAAACCTTCTAGGGAGTAGAGTCAGGGGGTGTAGCTGAATCTGAAGATAATTTTCGGGGGCCTAAAGGAAAGCATCAATGTATCAGGAAATAGGAGATTGAACTCAAGCAACTCATATTGCCTCACCTATGCAAATTCACACTCATTGCTGAGTCAAACCAGGTCTGAGCAGTTACCCAGTATCCTGGGAAAATCCAGAGAAGTCAAGGAAATAATTAGGAAGTCAGGAAGAGATAATTACTGGAATAGACTCAAAAGGGAAACAACCCAAGTTAAAGCAGGAGAAACAATGGTAATTGCAAAAAGGTGAGTGAATGAATGAACAAGATCCACATGACTTTGTGTATTGCCCTTCCCACACATAATGACCATCAGTATGCCTTCAGGAATTCTTATAATTATGACATATTATTCATGTTACTTAGAAATCTGACCTGACACTTTGGGTGATTCATTTTTATTCTTAAGTAGTGGTGGCAACAAACCCTCTACTTGATTGTAAAATGTAATGCTGAAGAAAGTGCCAAATCACTTAAGAGGTGTCTCTCATGAACCATAGGTCATCTTTCCTTGAACAATGAGGATGTGAGATCTCTAGTCAGTACTGTGTTGGAGTTGCTTCTTACAAGCTCACCAGAGCCCACTGTGCACATCTCTTCCCAGAGCCATGTTCAGTGATCGTATGTAATTATGACTTATTTAACATTACAAGCTAGAATTTTTCCCTTGTCTGGAGAGCTGGTGGTTAAATATTTCTAGCATAGCAACAGGTCTGCCTTGGTCTTTTCTTCCAAACATTCTCTTTTGTAGTTTAATTCCACTCTTCATGAGATTTGGAGAAAGCCCATCATGGCCATTCATCATCCGAAGTTCAAGGATTGTGCCAATGTTTTTGTTTCTAGATGATTTTAAAGTTTTCAATCTTGCAGTTGCCAAGGGACTCCTGAATTTCAAGCAAAGACAGTGAGAACAACCTACCTCAACTCTTCATTTTGCTACCTGGGCTTTTAAAACTCCAAGTATTCCTGTGGTTCCTCAATCTATCCCATCAATTTCTTCTTAGTATCTCAAAATGATTCCAACAAAACCTATGAGATAGAAATGATCTCATTTCTTCTCTGATATGTCATTACTTAGGGTCTTCCTTCCAAATACCAAAATATGTTTCTCCTTCCTCGGGGACAGGAAGGCATCTATGTGTGTTAGTAAGTATAAGCAACTTAGTATGTACCTGGCTAAGAGAAAGTAAAAGAAGAAATGTTTTATGACACCCAAGAAGTCCAATTTATCTAAAAATCAACCATGTTATTTACATTTATAATAATGATTATGACTGATATTTTAATTAACCTGAGTTATAGCCCACTAATCATTTTCTCATTGAGATTATTTCTATTTGGTACACGTATAAATCATATATTCATGTTGTTTCAACTATGAAAAAAATCTATCTTATTCCAAAGACCATTATTTATTTGACTTCAATCATTGTACATCTACATCACCTACAATTTTATGAGATATTTTCAAAGTTTAATATTATTTAAAATAAATAAGACCTTTTGATATGAATAAGTATTTGAACAGAAAATCAAAGAGAATGGAGGATCATTAAAGATATTGGCTCTTGTAATACCTGTAAAAATATTAGTTTGATGCATACTGATATGATAAAGAAATCCAGAAATTTTATTAGAATAATAAATACGTAGAAATGAATTGAAAAGAATGAGATCCACTCACTAACACTTTCTCTGAGTTTACATTAAAATGAAAACCTGGTGTTGTAATTTTGGTGTAATATTTGGGGTCTAGAAAATCCACTCTGATATTACAAAGGTCTCCAGGTTCACATTATTAAGTTGAGAAGTTTCCAGAAGAAGATTTTCCTAATCATTTATTCCCAGAAAACCAAGCACTATAGTAATTCAGACCAGGAATTAACTAGGATATGTTCTAGGCTGTCTGACTCCCTATCCCTCAGGCCATCATGAGTTAATCATGAACTAAGATGCCACTCCTCTGGCAGAATGAGAAAGGGCTCCCTGCCCTACCCAGACACCCAAGGACTCGGAGAGTGGTTATGTTACATGACTGATCCATGTGAAAATGTGGGAAGGAAGTATTGCATCATTTTATTGAATTCTGGTGACTACATAGTTCATAAAACCTATGCATTCTACTGAATAAGCTGAAATTTCATCTTCCCATGATGTCATTCCCACTGTCTTACTAACTTTAAAGAACGTGATCTTGTAAATGTAACTATGTATTTAAATATAATTTTAAAATGTGAGTACATAAAGAGAAAGACTTAAGTTATTACCCTAAACTCCCAAGTCTCCAAAGGGTGTAACATAATGATTTGAACTTATTAGGATTTCTGTACCTGTTTTGGATTGAATGCAAAATATTTTTAAAAGGTTAGAATCATATTGATCATTACTAAAAGCAGTTCCAAATTTAAGCATCTTTTCACTTAATGAAAACATAATATGCTTACAGAATGGGGTCTTCAGGAAATACTGTGAAACCATCAAGGAGCTGAAGTTACACAAAAGGTTTATCACCAGAGCCATGGCACAGGGTATCATTGTCCCTGATGCTCCCTTGCCTGGAATTGTTCCAGATGAAACACAAACTCATCCACCCTGGGTGACTAAAGGTATTAAATATGATGAAGAATATGGACAGGGTAAGCCATGATTAATTGCTTAGTGAGATGAAACTTCAATACAAAATATGCATGTATGTTAGTATTTAATTATAAAAAAAATATTGACAGTTTCACCTATAATACCACTGATTCAACTAGTATATGTTCTTTTACCTTACTACTAATTTTCACTCATGTCTCTCAATTTAATAACAGCAGTAATTCTAAAGAAATTAATCAGGTATATATTTTACATTGTCCTACATTGTATCTAACATGAACAATTTTGATGAGATCTAATTACACGTCTGCTCCTATAGATCTGTATTTTCCTATATATCTAGAGTCTCCTATAGATCTGTATTTTCCTGTTTCTTTTCAGAATTAAGAAAATATGTCACTGTAAAATTAAATGTCAGAAAGCATTAAACCCAGAAGTCTCACAAAGCTGAGAATGAGTACAGTATCAAAACTTGGCAAAAGTTTCTAAGAAATCTGAAGGATGATTTGAGAATACAAATGGCAAAATGTGTTGCACCATTGGCTCCCTGAGAGAGAGAAGACCTTTCTATACCATTGTATTATTCAAATGGGAGAGGCTACATTGTGGTAATAAGCCCTAAAATCTCATCAGCTTAATATATAAAGCTTTATTTTTGGTACACTCAGAGTTGGCTGTGACTTGGTAACTCTGGAGAGCAGCTCTCTTCCCAGTTGCAACACAGGCATGCAGGCTGTTTCTGTCTTGTGGCCTCAGAGTTGGGAGTTCTTGGTTTAAGGGTGGTTGTGTTGAGAAAAGAGAGAGCTGCTAATTGCATCTGGACTCCTCAATGCTGGGCTCACAACTGACATGTGGACTGAAACACCGACCTTACAAATCCAAATAGTCCACATGATTTCCTTTATTTCACAGTCTCCACATAATTAATTTGTGCCAATAAGACTATACTTACCAAAGGTCAATGAGAAGCAGGGGCATGCCCCTCTGAGATGAGACCTGTAGGAGCCAAAGTGAGTTCCTTGATCTTCCTCTCCAACCGCTATAGTGACTGAAGTTCCAAACGGTAGGGCTAGAATAAAGAAGAGAAAGAAGAGAGGACCTGGAACCCAAAGTGGTTATTTGGAAGGGAGCTGTCTAGAGAACTAGTGGACCAAGAATGACTGAAGACAAGTGAGGAGGAAAGTATTCACTAAGCCCTGAGGTGTGGGGGTTATTTCCACAACACAAACCAGACTATTGACACCTTTGTGAAGATGACAGTTTCCCAAATAAATTCTGTGAAGAAGGTTCTGGAGATCTAAGTTTCTTAGAATTCTGCTATTGTTGACAAATGGGCATCACAACTCCTGTGAGGGCCTGGTATGAACAGGGGTAGGCTGTGTGGTAGGAAGTGTACCTATCTAGTTTAGAAGCAGCAATACATTTCAAACTTAACAGCTAATTCTACTGGCAGGCCTGCTCTTATTCTTACTCATTGTCCTTGTTTTTCCTTCAGCATCTATGAAAACTCTCCTGAGGTTCTTTTTATGCCATGGACAACAGTTATTTTCATAATAAATCTGAGTGGCCACTTCTTCCACAGGGAAAACTATACCCACTCAGTTCGTTTATTAAAGTAGGTCTTCTGATTGTGTGATCTGTCATATGGAAAAGAGTTTCAAGTATTTTTTAAATTGGACATGATGTAGATCACACCAATTGTTGACTCAGGATCTCTCACTCTGGGCATAAAGTCACTATTAATATTTGTACTATGTCTGCTTCTGATGTGTTTTTAAATATGCATGTGTAAAAAGGGTCTGGACCTCTTCAAAATGGGAAACAATTATTGACATATTCCTATCAAGAGCAAGACTCTAAAAGTGTTTTGAATAGCTCTGCAAATTTTAGTTCAAATATGTCACACATAGTTTTAAATTACTCAAGGAGAGATGGATATCTTTGCCTCAGGGAGGGATGGACTGACTCCATGATTGGAAACAGCAGTGAGAGGAATCACGCATGTACTTGTACAATTTTACTTTGAGTATTGAATCTTTTGGTTTCAGTCAAGATGTATGAAGTCAGAGTTATGACTAAGAAGTCATTTTTGTCTTTCTGTATAACGAGTGAGACGGAACAGACAGCTAGAGCTAAGATTTATTAGTGAGAAAGGAAATGCCGAATTAGCAAATGCTCTCCTTTAAAACCAATATCAGGAAGCAGAATGTTCAAGTGCTTATTTAAATTTATAGACCTATTAAAAAACAAGGACTTTTCAACACCGAAAGCTACATGAGTTTTAAAGGCATCATTTATAGATGAATATAGAAAACTACAGTCATGTTGCAAAGTGATTAGCAACAAGATATTTCTTCCTTGTTTATGTTACTTTAAGGCTTATTTTTAAATATGTTACTTTAAGGCTTACTTTTAAATATGTTACTTTAAGGCTTTGTCTTTTAAACACACTAGCTTTTGTTATGCTTTAGAAAAAAATGACAAGTAGAATCTTGTCATTCAGAATCTTTTTCATTTCTCACATACAAGAAGAATTTCTTCCTTGTCCCTGGAACAATGAGTGTATAAGAACTCATGTGAAGGACTTTAGCCAATCACATGAAGCCTAGTGTGGAATTTTCCATTGGTGGTCTCACAACAGAGTTCAAAGAATTCAGATTTTGAATCATTTAAATTTCAGATTTTCTGATTAGAGGTGCTAAATCTAGAATTTACATTGCCAGTGAACTAGGATGGACACTTCAGGTGAAAAACTAATAATGCATATTGCCTCCAGCCCAAGGAGAGAGGGAGGAAAGAGAAAGTTCCCTGAGGAAGATAGGAAGCAAAGAAAGGAGACTTCAACTTAATTCATAATTCCACAACAAATGGAAACATGTTTAAAAGGCTGATACATTAAAAAGCATGTATTAAAGTAACATAAATGGGAGAAAAATCTCACGGCTGATCACTTTATAGAATGATTCTGGCTTTCCTTATTCTTCTATAAAGAGATACCTTTAAGATCTATGTTGCTTTAGGTGATGCAAAGTTTTACAGTAATAATTGTAAATTGAACCCCATCTGTTTGTTTTTCACTGCTCTTGACCAAGAGTTACTTGTAGAAAAGAAAGGGAGAAAGGAGAAGGCCACGAGAGGAAGGACACTGGGCTGGAGGGAAGAAAAGATTGGGAAGATTTTACAAACCAAGGACAGTTGGAACAATGCTGTCATGATGTAATGACTAGTTTTATGAGGAGACCAAATTGTGGGTAAAGAGAATTTAAAATGTTGGGTTTATTTGTTGTGAGTGAAAGTCTTTTGGAGATAATTCAATAAAGATTGAAGATTTTTCTCTCTTTCCTAGTTAGAGATGGTTTTTCTAAAAATAACCAACTACTGAAATGGGCCAATTTATAGTCTGACTTTTCATAAGGCATTTTAATTTTCAAGAAAAATATATTGAGTCAGACATCACTATGTTTTTCCAAGTCAACAGAAAAAAGCATCAGATAATGACAAATTTAACAATCATTTTTAATGAAAATTCTCAGAATAAGCCCCTGGAGTCGGGTAATGGTTTCATTTATAAGTAACATGGTATATGTCTAACAGGAGTTGAATGAGAGAGAGATGCTTTTTTTAATGAATGAGGAAGTCTGAAAGGGGATCTCTGTTGGCATTTGTTCACAAACTCAATGCTGTTTGGCCTAGCATCTCTGTTGATCTCCGACTTTGATGCTTGAAAATTATACACTGCTTTATAGTGGCAAAAGAAGAGAATGACATGGGGGCAGATTGACCTGACAAGGAAGCTGAGAAAATAACAACAAGCTTTTATGTCATTCAATATTGAAATTCAGTGCGTAGGGATATTCTACAGAGTGATATATTTGGGCTTTTTATAATTTCCCTGTGAGAATCCTCAATATTTATATATTGCCATTAAGCTGGTTAATAGGAGGTTGAAAGCAGAGTTATGGAATAAGGATGTCTCCGGACCCTGAGGCATAACTTATTCCATGTATCTACTCTCTTCCACAAATAAAAATCTTTTGCAAAATAGTATTGATATATAAGAATTTGGTTTACACTTGTCTCACTAAAAACTCAGGCATTTTAATTCTTAAAATGGAATATCTTTTGTATAGATACAGAGGAAAGTTGTAATATCAAGGACTTTATTGGCAATATAAAATAGCAATGTGTTTTATAGTCTCACCATCTCTAACCATGTCAAAAATTGAAAATTCTATAAACACAGGTTGAGCTTCATTTTGGTTATGAATCAGATCTCTTATTTTTGTACTTAGATGATGTTGGAGATCAGAAAAATTTAGAGGTTTCCATCCAGACAGAGACATAAACAGACAACATAAACTATCTTGCCTAACAGCTAAATGTATCTTCTAGCATGATTCAACAATGCTACTAATTATAGTTCCCAGAATCCTTAATTTTGTGCAGCATGATGTGTTCTCTCTGCACTGTTTTAGTATACTTGCTCCCATCTGCTCCTGTCCTACGGGCATGAACATTGTTTCAGCAGAGACATTGACATTCTGGGCCATAGCAAATAAATATTAATTACAAAGAATTATTTTTATCTTCCTTACTGTGTGAGATTTAGTCCATCTTTCATTTAGGGTTGGTTTCAGGCACCTTGATTCCTTCCATATACATTACTCTCAATGTTTTTCACCTGAGATTATCTGTTTCTTTTGAAGTTGAAGAGCTGGGAGTGCCCTCAATGGATAGATCTGGCATCAAAAGAAAGCTGAGGTTTTTCAGGTGGCTCATTGGGTGGAAAGAAAAAAGTACAACTGTGGAAAAAGGTATTTGATTACACAACATACAAATGTTGTTATTAACTTGTAGAACAAGTTTGTTAAAACACACCCAAACCAAGATAAAGAACATCCAAATAACCTATTCTTCCTAATAGATTTAGCACACAAAATTTTCAATTTTCTTACAGAGAATATTAAAAAGCATGTTATTTTATGCTATATTGATAAAATTTAGAGATAGTAAGACTTGATATTACCTAAAGTTGTTAGAAATAAGAATAAATCTGATAGATGTATCTATCTCATATATTAACCTAACAAAATAAAATTTTCTAAAAAAGTACATTTTTTGTTTATAACTGTTACCAATAGTGAAGATAATAATAATTGCTCCTTCTATAGAATTTATTAAATGTCTTGTACTTAAACATTTTTTAAAAAATTTTACAATAGCTCATTAAGTTTGCACAATATCCCTAATTTACCAACTTACAAATGAGGAAAGCATGTCCTGAGGTAACAATCCTTCGCCTAAGATCAAACTACTTAACTATTATAGCACTAGGAATATAGGAATAGAATTTAGGTTTTTCAGTATTTCAATGCTTATTTTTTAAACACTCTTAATTTTGGCTTCTCAACCCTTAAATGTGTCCTAATAGGGAACTGGGAAATATAGGTAATAAGGAACATGTTAAAGAAAAGAAAAGAAAAAATATGTATAAATGCACACATATATTTATGTATATTATTTATAACAGAAAATATTGAAAACATTAAAATCTGAGAAGAATATCAATAAAGTAAAAATGTGTATGATAGGATGGCAAATAGAAGAACATTCAATGTACTAAAGACATCTGATCCATAGCAATAAGAAATAATATAAATAATAAGCAGTATTTAAAGAGACAATGAGCCATAATTTGCCAAAACTCTTCCATGGACTAGAAAAAGAGGGAACACATTCGAGCTCATTTCATGAGGCCAGTGTAACCTTGATAGTAAGCCTGACAAGAGTACATGAAAGGAATACAGAGCAATCACTTCCCTGAGCATCTCATTTATCAAATGTGAATATTATTTATTTGAACTGATAGAAAAACTGATAGAAATCCTGAAGAAGCAAAAAAGATAAAATGAAAAATCTTAATGTGATTTTTGAATGTTAAAAATTCAGTTATGTAAATGTGTATATGTATGTGTGTGTTATATATTTTTGTTTATGTATTCATATATTATTGATATTATATATATATATATTTGTTTTCATAAATATATATATTTTTGAAAGTATAATACATAATACTATTTTATGTTTATTTTAACCTGCCTTATGTCAACAGTGATTAATGAAAACAACTTGGAAGTAATTAATGAAAATAACGAAAGGCCGATTGAGCTCAAAGTCTTCCCAACAAAGCAACCCTATGTTCCTTATGCTTTAGCCATATCCTACATTACCAAGGTAAATACATTGTCCATTAAAGAAATAGGCCAGGAAAATGTGTTTTTTTTTTTTGGTTTTTTTTTTTGTTTTTTTTTTTTTTAGTTTGCTTCTGTTGATTTATGTAGAAAAAATGCATGGAAATGTATGCAGATCTTTTTGGAATATAGGCAAGAATTTAATACTTACATACTGAATTAAGTACAATCTATTTAAATAATATTATAAAATTAATCCAAGCAACCCATGAAAATAATGGTAAGAAAAGTATGCTATTACCGCCATTTAATAAATATGAAAAAACCAAGCTTGATAGTAAAATTACACTGTAATACTGCTTTGAGGGATGTCATCCAGACTCATGATACCTTAAATATCCTGAGACAGCAGGTTGGTGAAATTTGGATGAAACATAACACCTTCTCCTCTAAAATAAAGGTGGGTTTCATTTCTCTAAAGATTTTGAGGATATTTTAAGTTACCGCCCCTGTCTGGGGTTTTTCATTTCAGAATTGATATGTAAAAATGTATCCAAACATCATTAAATAATATGACTGGAGTAGGAGGATTTTCCACTATGACTTCTTCTTCAGATTCTTTGATGAGTCTTCACTTTTTTCATCTCGATAAGGACATCATCACCGAGCTACTTGTCCTGAGATATTAGCAGTTAATCATGTCTGCAGAATAAAGCCCTAGATCCTGTTGTAAAACACATTTTTCTCCAACATAGCTGTGGACCAGGTCAGAAAACTCTGCTTCCCTGCTGTTACTCTAAGCAGTGTTGCCAGGTAACTTGGCATTTGTCACAATATTGTTCTAACTATATTGATGTGGGAAGTCTTTCTCATGAAAAGTAGTAGTAGTTTCATGAGTCAGGTTGGGTCATTTTGTCTTTGTATGAGCTCATGCAGTAGATCTTGGAATATTGGAACAGTGATGTCTGGAGGCATTTGTAACCTCCAAATTCAAGAACACCTCTGTATATCATCTTGTAGAATCGTCTAGAATGAATATACATGACATTTGGTTTATAAGAAAAATATTAACAAGAACATGACAGAGAAGTCACTTGATCTTATTAGATACCCCCAATTTTGTCGCATATACCAACTCTGTAACTAGCCAATGATCACATATCACAGACATTTGCATTCACTTGAAAAAAAATGACAATTTGAGAAGACTATTCATGAATCATATTGGATTGAAGTTCACATGCAACTGCAACTAAACATTTCTTTTCTGATTTAATTTAAATATTTTAATTCATTATATACTAGGAGATGGCTAAAATAAATCTTTTAATTATTTTGTTGAAGGACTGTGATTGTAGATTACAAATTATTTTTTGGCTCCATTGGGAGAGATTATATTCGGGCCATGTTGGTCACATAATCTTCCATAAAGAAAATAGTAATACTATATTTTCTAGTACTAAATACTTTTTCTCTTTCACATCTTAACATCGTTATCATAGGAAATATGGCATTAAGTATTAAATAAGCTCTTGGTATGTGCTAGGTACTATATTATCAGTAAGAATAATAAGAAGTGGGATAAAAAGAATTGGGTTTAGAGATGCAAGTAAACCTGTTTCTACAACTAGATACATTAAGAACTAAGTTTAAAAAGCAAAAAACTTTAAATAAGAAATATTTTCTCATAAGTTGGAGTTTTGAGGAGGCTACAAGTAGAACATATAACTATAAGGAAACACTCAGGCAGGAGTCTTTGTATGTTTTGTTCATGGATGTGGTCCCTGAAGCTTAATAGAGATAATTCATGGAACAAATACTGGATGAACATCTGAGCTACTCAAAATCATGCAAAGATCTAAATACTGTAGCCAATTTAAATAAGAACAGGGATAGAAAGATAGCTCTTCTATTGTGTCAGGCCAAGTTCTAGGTGAATTATTCATACTAATGCATATACAGTGCATTATTCTCATTTCATAGACAAGCAAAGAGTAACTTTAAGCAATTGATCAAGGGCAGTGTCAGAAATGCAATTTGAACCCATGTGTTCTGGCTTTGGCTCTGGGCTGTTAATGTGCTATGCTGCCTTTGTGAGATCTTAGAAATTTTAAAAATTATCCCATTCAGACCACACCTGGATACTCACAGCATTATGGGTAGACTCAGTAAGATGAGATTCTCAGTCTTTATTCTCGGGCTCGCATTGCTGCCTGTTCTGTATTACACCACTGCAGGAAAGTCCAACAGTCCAGTCATGAGAGGTGAGGGGTGTTAGAAATTATGATTTTTTAAAGTTTTTTTTTAAGAGAGAGAGAGAGAGAGAGAGAGAGAGAGAGAGAGAGAGAGAGAATTTTTAAATATTTATATTTTAGTTTTCGGTGGACACAACATCTTTATTTTTTTATTTTTATGTGGTGCTGAGGATTGAACCCAGCGCCCCATGCATGCCAGGAGAGCACGCTACCGCTTGAGCCACATCCCCAGCCCAAGTTTTTATAGTTTTAATAACAAAAATAATATAGTATTTAACCATCCTTAGGGAACCAATCTTTTAGCTTATTTGATGTAATATGACTAAGGTTAAGTAAGAATTGTTGAACAAAATCAGCATGATATTAATTTGGAGATTACATGTAAATATTAGACTGAGAACCCATAAATTAATTAAAAGAACTATCAATACATGTAGTGGAATCTCTTAAAATAAGTATTATAAAATAATGTCTTTGGTAATTACATAAATACACAAAAAAATTTATGAAGAATGGCCACATTTAAACAGGGGTTATGCTTCTCTTTCATATTAAACTGTACATTTTTACAATTTCCAAGAATTAAATAGAACTATCCAGTAACTCAAATTCTATTTTGATAACAGAGTAATGACAAATAAGACCCAAAATAGCTTTTGAAACACATACAGATGGTAATTTTGTTTAATAGAAGGTTTGGATTTACAATGTCTTTTCTTAAAATTCAAAATGCAAACATGAGGCAATTTAATTATGTTATTCATGGCAGTAAATGCAGAATCAATATCATTAGCAAAGCCACTGTGGAGGTATATTGGGCCAGTTTTGTTTATTGTTCCTTAGTCAGCCTCCTGATGAACCAACTTGTTAGTCTCTGTGGGTTTCCCACTTCTCGAGAGAGGTAAGAAGACCACTGGTCACCTCAGGTTTCCAAAATATTTTGCTGTAGGGCAGATCAGACTAGGCCAGAGAACAGCAGGCACTTCTTATACCTCCTAAAAAAAATAGCAAAAGATTTTTGTGAAGGAGATCAGTGCCTTTAGCACACAGTGATCACTATAAAATTGAGTAAGATTCTGGTCTCAAATGCTGACCTTGGAATGAGGAAGAAAAAACTGACCCCATATATTTGGCATATGTTGAAGTTTGAGTGAATAGCTGATCAAAGGAGTAACTCAAGAGAAAAGATAATTACCTGGGAACTACAGTCAAAAGACAAAGGTTTAATTGTCAGATTAGCCACTTACTAATAATACAATCCTGAAGAAATCTCCTGTCTTCTCTAAATAGTAATTTCCTCCCCTATAAAATTAGATTAATGAAACCAATTGTAAAGATGATTTTTCTGAAAAATAAACAAGATAATATCTGACAAATGTTTAATACAAACATAGTAGATGGGAAAAAAAATTGAGGTGAATCCTGAAAACACTGTGTTACATTTTAATATGCTGTTTTACATAGTTGTTTGGGTTGTTTTCTACTTTTTATTTTTTCTCTTCTGTTACCTTTTTTTTTCTTTTTGCAGATGACAAAGGACATGCAACAAATGCATCATAAACACAAGCAAATAATCAAGCAAATGCAGGTTATGAGAAAAAAGGAAAAGGTGAATGATGATAAACAATGCCACTACAGAAATGCTATAGTACAGGCTGGGGTTGTGACTCAGGGGCAGAACGCTCGCCTAGCATGTGTGGGACATTGGGTTCAATTCTCAGCACCACATGAAAGTAAATAAATAAAATAAAAGTGTTGTGTCTATCTGCAACAACAACAAAAAAAACCAATTAAAACATTTATTAAAAAATCTATAGTACATAAGTGCTAATAATCTATAGTACATAAGAGCCAACTTATCATGCACTACAACCAATTTTATGTTACAAAGTATAATATGTTTCACAACTGGTCATATGTTACACTTTATTGGGTTTTAATTTGTCAGATATACCTATTGACATATTTAACAAAATCTATGGTTTTTATTATTTAGATAAACATTACCACTGTGTTATGGATCCTCACAAAAAGAGTTTGGGCCTGGTTGTGCTATACAGCAGGTGACCGCTCCCCCTATACAGCTGGTGACCGCTCCCCCTACTGGTCAATTGTGTGGATGCAGCTCTGTCTAGCTGATCAAAGCCTTGAAAGTATCTAGAGCTTGTCAATCTATAGTTGGGAAGACATCTACACACACACACACACACACACACACACACACACACACATGACCCTACTTATCCACAGCTTCAGTCCTGTCACACATATATAGGCTTGACAAATGTTGAGGATGTGGGAGGTAACATGAAAGGCACCCTCTCAAAATTTTGTATATCAAAACCGCAGACCAAGCATTACCCACATGAATCAGCATCCAAAACTTTATGACTACATTCTAATTTTACAAAAGCACAAAATTTATGATAATAAATAATGTCTATATTAAGGGGAAGTGCAAGTGAATTTTTAGACTTATTTGTTTCTCTCAGACTCTTCTTAATTTCTTGATTTGCTAAATTAATATTTACTCCATGCCTACTCAGGGCCAGGACATATGCCAAATGGTAGGGATACAGCACTGCTGTATACTCAACCAACAAGATCCCGTCTTCACATAGGTAGCATTCTAGTGGGGAGAGGAAAATATTCACATTAGCTCATACTGAGTCTCTGAAGTCTCCAATATACAAAATGTGCCAAATAATCAACAGTATATTTTAATCATTTCCTCAATAAAGTTGAAAATACTGAGTTCTGATTCTTTTCCTCTTGCTTAGACACTGCATTTGGCATATTCCTTAGTACATTTGTAGCTCTATTTCTGGTTTCTTGCCAATGTTCTCAAATGAGTCCAAACATGTTAATAAGTAGAAATATTGTGAAAATCAGATGATGTGATATGAAAAATGTGAAAATCAGTGGTGCTTGCGACATGGAAGTCAGTATGAGATATGCCTATGTGAAAGAACTTATTGCTGGTTTTTGAAGACCTTGATCCTTTTCCAATCACCCAAAATACGAGCCATCTCTATCACTAAATTTATCATTCCCTTCATTTGCAAAGAATTATGGAGTATTACTAAATAAAGTATGAGTTGCAAAATCCCCATGGGCTTGGAAAGAGCAGGAAAGATCATCAAAACAAAAATGCCTATGTACAGACTCCGGCAGGGGCTTGTGTTTAAGGTTACCTTCTGTTAAAGCTCAGTTTTTAAGCTACTCAGATTTTTGAAGCCAAACGCTAACCTTTTCAAGACTGACTTATGAGCTTTTATTTATTAAATCAAGAACTGTCCACAGTACACTGTTTTGTTACCATTTAGTTTGAAGCAGTTGTTTATTACCTTTGGGCTGAAAAGTAACTTAACACCAATGTTCAAGGTTAGAGGAGGCATGAGATCCAGAGTTACTAGCTGCTCTTGTTCCCATGAAAAAATAGGTGTCTTTGATGGTTACAGCTGTCCTGTCCAAAGAGGGGTCGATTGAGGTTTTATCTTATGGAATGTGCCCAGGCAACAAGCAGCAAGATTTCTGGTTAGTGAAAGCAGTTTTAAGGATGCTCTAAAACTTTCTTCTCCATATATAGAATGACCATGATAGGAAAATGAAGCTAATCAAGAGAATATTTGAAGCATATCATGACCAAACAGTACAGAAAAACAAACACTGCCAAGATACAGTAAAGGTAATGTTGAAATGTATGCTGACTTCTAGAAAGATAATACTATATAAAATACAAAATAGGCCCACAGAGATGATTACAGCTAGTTAGGAAAATGTTCTGGTTTGGAATGTATTCCCCCCAAAAAACTTCATGTGTGAGAAAATTGAAGAAAATTCAGAGACAAAAATGATTAGGTTATGAGAGGTGTCACCTAATCAATGGCTTGGTCCACTTGCATGGATTAACTGAGTGGTACTCTAGCTAGGTGAGGTGTGGGAGGAGGTAAGTCACTGGGTGTGCCTTTGAGGTATATATTTTGTCCCTGGTGGGCAGAACTCTTTCTGCTTCTTGTTGCCATGTCCTGAGCTGCTCTTCTCTGCCATGTTTCTCTGACATGGTATTTTGCCTCACCTTGAGCCCAGAGCTATGGAGTTGGCTCTCTGTGGACTTGACCTCTAAAACTGTGAACCAAAATAAACTATTCCTCCTCTAAATATTCTCGTCAGGTCTTTTCATCACAGTGAAAAAAAGTTGACTTAAACAGAAAACAAGGATCTCCCTCTTCATATTGAACTTCATTACTGAGGTATTATTCACGTATTTCTCCTCTGATTCCTTCTGCTTTCTTCATTCTCACCAATGGAAAACAAATGACTCAAAACTATTTGCAACAAGCTTCTTTAAAGTGAGGTTAATATAGGCAAAAGGAAGATGCTAGATGTCTCTTGGATTTCAAGAAACTCATTCTGTAATAATGCATAATGTTTAATATAAATCCATGAAATTATTCCAGCTTTGTCTCTTGCTTCCAAAACACGATCGCTCTGATGATGTATTTATATTTTTAAAAAGTCTGAAACAGGGAGTCCTTGATAATTTATAGAATTCTTTATCTTTTCAAGTGTCATCTTTGCTATTTGGGCTCTTGGAAGAGGACATAAGATCTTCCATAGCCCACACTTTTGAAACCTCTCCACACTCTGAGCCCGGCTCATGTTATAGACATTGAATCCATTCAATAGAAAAAAGAGGGAAGAAATGGGAGATTAGGCCTGGAGGAGGTCAGCCTTGCTAGCTCTCAATAACCTCACCTCAGTTAATATGAGAATTGATGCTCCTTAATTACAATTTTAAATTTGTGATATTTCTTATACAATTAGAAAGTTAACAGTACACCTGATTAAGTAGCAATGTTATTTTTTTCTAGTCACTTTCCAAATTTCAATTTAAGCTATTAAAGCTGTAATAAATTATTAAAAACTTAAGTGACTTAAAACAACAAAACACAAATTTGTTATTTTAGAATTCTGAAGGTCACAAGTCCAAAACTTATAGTTGGCAAAAATCAAGGTGTCAGCAGAGTGGTGTCTCTCTTCAAGCTCTCAGGGGCGATCCGCTTCTTTATCCTTCCCAACATATAAAACTGCGCTTGTTTTCTGGTTTGTGGCTCTCTTCCTCCATCTTCAACACAGCATGATTCCCTCTTCTTTCATCATCATATCCCCACTGATTCTCTTCTTCGGCTTCTGTCTTCCACTTTTTAAGACTCATGATTACATTAGACTCCTCACCCACGCAATGCAGGCTAGTTTCCCTAATTCGAAGTCAGTGGATTAGCAACA
Organism: Marmota marmota marmota; assembly: GCF_001458135.2. Lineage (NCBI taxonomy): Eukaryota > Metazoa > Chordata > Mammalia > Rodentia > Sciuridae > Marmota > Marmota marmota. The sequence continues at coordinate 15,103,349 of NW_025999998.1, read as the reverse complement.
TTCTACCCAAATTTTAGTTGTCCTTTGCCATGTGACCTAATATATTTACAGGTTCTGGGGATTATGTCAGACAATGGGAGGACTTCTTTGGGGTACACACACAGAGAAGTGCTTAACTAAATGGGGTCAGTTTATAGATCCATGTAGCAAAACTTAACTTAAAGCCTTGAAACTTGCCTTCAGGTTTTTGGGGAGATTAAATGACTCATTGTGGCCACCCACTAATTTGCTGAATTGGTCATCATTATGTTAATATTTATTCAACACATATTCTGGCATGATTTTTAATTCCATAGAAATTTACTTACGAAGTTTTGAGACCAAAATTGATTAAGAATTTCTTTATATCTTAATATAAAAATTTTTATGTTAGTAGCAAATATAGATAGCGATAAAAGTTATATTTCCATAATTTAAATTTTTTTCTCTTTTTCCTATACCTTCTTCCAATGTCTATAGGCTCTGCTGAAGAGAAATGATGAGCTTATGGAAGAAAAAAAAATCCTCCTTCACCAAGCAAATGAGAAAAATAAAAAATGGAAGAGAGAAAAAGTAGGTTACGAAATATAAGCTTTATCTTTCATTGTTTGGGCCTGATGTAGATCTCCTTAGAGATTTGGGGGACTCTTGCTGTACCTAACCCTAATGTTAATTTTTGAATACCCATTTCTGGTGTTTGTGAACAATAGTTCTTCATTTTTTCCAACCATAATTTATTATGCAACACATTGTAGTCTAGCATTATAAAGAGGAATAAGACAGGATAAAGAACATATAATTTGATTGCAATAAGGGTAGACTATTGAGAGATAGTTATGTGTTATTAAGAGAACACTAAGGTAAGGCTTCTGAAACAGCTTCGAGAAAGTAACAAGACCACAACAGATTCAGTCATAATATCCTAGCAGATAGGTGCCTGACCTGAGTATAAAAGCAGAAGAAAGTATGAGCCAATTTGAGAATAGAGTAGAGTAGGTATACCAAGCTCCAGGTAAACCATGAAGAAAGAGCAGACATGTGAAGGAACCCGTATCGTCAAAGGGCTCCAAACTGTGTACCACTGGAGAGTATTAAAAGGGATGGTGAGCACAGGTGTTCATCACCACCTTGGATAGCTTCTCTTTTGTGCTAATTGGGAGCAAGTATTGAGAAGGAGGAAAAGGAAGGGAAGAGGAGAGATGCCTGCTTTTGAATACACAGTTCATGTGATAATCTGGAAAGATGGAGCGTAAGTGCACACACAACTGACATGAACAGGCTTGTTGCTCCTACAGGTTGCACATGGGAGCACTAGAAGCATTTTAGCTGGAGGATGAAGAGAGCACACACACACACATAATTATCCCAACTTACTTAGGATGTTCCCCGACTTATAATGGGGTCATGTCTTAATAAACATATCATAAATTGAAAATATAAGTCCAAAATGCATTTAATACACCTGACCTATCAAATATCACACCTTAGTCACACAGTACACTTTATTTCCCCTTGTGGTCTTGTGGTTGGTGGAGAGCTGGGTGTCACTGCCACTGCCCAACTTCAAGACAGACAATAATACAGCATACAGCATTTGGCTATCCCAGGAAAAGATAAAATTTCAAAATTCAAAGTCTTGTTTCTCCTGAATGTCTGTCAATTTCACATCATCATAAAATCAAGCCACAAAATCAAGCCATCATGAATCAAGTCCTCTCTCTCTCTCTCTCTCTCTCTCTCTCTCTCTNGAGAAGAGGGGAGGGGAGGGGAGATAGTAGAGGATAGGAAAGGCAGCAGAACACAACAGACACTAGTATGGCAATATGTAAATCAATGGATGTGTAACTGATGTGATTCTGCAATCTGTATATGGGGTAAAAATGGGAGCTCATAACCCACTTGAATCAAAGTGTGAAATATGATATATCAAGAACTATGTAATATTTTGAACAGCCAACAATAAAAAATTTAAAAAAAAGATTCTTGGAAGTAGTGTTCAAACCTAGGTAACTGCACTCATGGTACAAATAATTTTATTTAAAATATGTAAATTTTAAACATTTTGCTTTCTTCTTTTTTAACCATGCTTTTGAAAAACATTTTGTCTTCAGAGCAAGACATTTCACAAGAATGTAATAGTACTGTTCCTGTAATTTGCTTTCAAATAGGAGAAATAACAATCCCAGTATTTTCCTCAAGGTGTATGTTTCAATAAAAAGTTTGATCCAGGCATGGTGGCATATGCCTGTAATCCCAGTGGCTCAGGAGGCTGAGGCAGGAGGATAACAAGTTCAAAGCCAGCCTCAGCAACAGCGAGGTGCTAAGCAACTCAGTGAGACCCTGTCTCTAAATAAAATACGAAAAAGGGCTGGGAATGTGGCTCAGTAGTTGAGTGCCCCTGGATTCAATCCCCAGTAACAACAACAAAAAAAAAAATTATGAGTGTTACTAATCAGATTCACTTGCCTCCCAGAGGTTTTATTCAAATGTCACCATGAAAGAATCAAGGCATTCCTCTCCCTATGTTTCACACATGAGCACAGCTCACACACACACACACACACACACACACACACACACACACACACGACAAGTCATGTTCCATCACTACTAGAGTATTGAAAATTTCTCCAACATTATTTTGATATGTCTTAGATCTGAGGATTCGTTCTTTTTTGCAGTAGCCCTCATCTCTGTACATGTTGAATTCTTAGTCATTTTTAAAATTCAAACTAAATGTCACCTTCTATATGACGCTTTCCTTAGAAAACTCCTAATGGAAGCAGTCATTTCTTGTATGTATAACCCCATTGCTTATCCGTGATTCCTTGTCTTCATTTTCTTGTCATTTCTTTAGCCTACTAGACATGTTTCTATTTTCTCTTTGGTGGAGATAAAGTGAGATAAAGTACTCTTCACTGGTATATTTCTACCATCTAATTTGTCTTAATTTCCAACTTAAAAAACACAGTGTGTTCGATAACTCTTCATTGCATTGACTGTCCAAGAGTGGAGAGCTCCTAGGTAATAGTTATGCTTTGTTTTTTCCTTTTATTTATTTTTCTTTCTGGTACTATTTTTAACAATTGCCACAATACTCCAAGGTCTGTATACATAGGCACTAGGCCTGGCATTGAGTGTATAAATACTGTCAAAACGAAACACCTCCAGCTGAGTAACATCAACAGCACACAATTTGACTAGAAATCCAAAGTCAAGGTGTTAGCAGTGTGGTTTCTCCTGAATCCTCCCTACCTGGCTTGCAGATGGCTGTCTTCACACTTCACCCCTCTTATAAGGCCTTTTCTCTATGTGGTTGTGCTTTTGGTGACTCCTCCTCTTGCGGTAAGGACATTGGTTCTATGGATTAGGACCCCAACTTTATTTAATCTTGGTTGCCTCTTTAAAGGCCATTATTTCCTAACATAATCATACTTGAGGGTATAATATCAGCATAGAAATTTTAGGGACAGGTACAATTCAATCCCTAACAGGCATGCTTGAGGGCCTTGAAGAAGTGAAACTTGTTCCTTGTTTTAACCTGTCCCCACTCTCAGCATTACAGTGTGATGGGGAAAGTTAGAAGAAGAATTATTGCTTAATGCGAGTGAAAGGTAGTTTTATGATTTGAAATGTGGAAGAAACTGAGGATGTAAAGGAAGTATGGAAAAAGGAACAGGTAAAAATTTGGGGACATAGAGTACATGAGCTTCTGAAGGAATATCATGATGGAAAGGCACTTGGTTTTGTGGGTTTGATGCTCAATAGATACAGATTTGAGAATCAGAGTTAACTTAAACCTTTGCAAAGATAAAGTGATCAGGTCAATTAGGAGAACAGTGATAAGGAACTCTGTAGCACCATTATTCATGAAAAACTCAGGAGGAAAAAAAAACAACATGAACACACACAGAAGATTCCAACAAGTACTTAAGCATGAAAATAGAAGATTTAAAAGCAGCCATTTCAATAATCCTTGAAAACCATTTAAATTAAATTAACAAAACTAAGAACAATGTAACTGAGTTTTACATTCTTAGATTTAACTTGGGTAAGAATGAAGATTATGTTTGAAAATGCGACACACCATGTTATCATTATTTTGAAATATGTATATTGCAGACTCAGCTTCTGGAAACTTTTGCTCAGAAAATGAATTTTCTGCATTCGCATCATTTTCTAAGTAAGTAATTCTCCCCTGTGTTTCAGCTTCATTACAACTATAAATTTTAATTATTCCTTGTGTTTCTAGTAGTGTGTCTGTATTTCTCTCTATGGATATATAATCAGCTGATCTAATCTTATATAACAGAGCAGTGTCCTACCTGAGCTTTTAGAAAGATGTAAATTATTTCTGTTTTTATAAATTTCTTTCAATCACATACTTGCACAAGTATATATGCACACAAGTCACACAAGCCTTGTTTTACTAGTATGCTTATCAGAAACATTATGATGTAAAGATCTTTAGAGGCTTCTAGTATAGCAGAGTAAGATCAGATCAACTATTATACGCATAACAAAATACAGAACAAAAGTTTTTAAAAATTAAAAATAAATCTACTTGAAGGCTCAGGACAGTAGAAGAAATCAAACATTTTGAAAGTAAGTTAAAACTTGAAGGAAGAAACTATAATGGTATTTTACTTTTTGCAGCTTAGATCTGAAGGAGACCCCAGCTATAGCATGGCTCTGGACTAATAAATCTGTGATAGAAAGTCTACCATCCATCTGGCCTTGGGAACCATAGAATGGGGCCCAGGGTCATATGGCAAGTGAAAAGTGAGGAAGGAATTCCAGAATGGAGAGAGGAAGAGTAAGGGAACTCCAAATTGTATGTTTAAACTTTCCCTAAGAGATTTCTGAACAATAAAGTTTGAGGGAGACTACAACTATCTTGGTTAAGGTCCAGAGAGCCAAGAAGCTTTGAGCTGCCTTTGCCAGTAATTTAATTTTAATCAATTTTATTTACTGTTAACATACACACACACACACACACACACATTTCAAGGAATTATAACTGTTTCCAGAGGCTCAAAAATACAACATCCATAATGAATAGGACATAATTTAAAGAACCAGAAAAACATTGCATTCCGAAGGATGAAAATGATCAATAGAAGTTGTTCCTGAGATGAGCCAAAGGTGGGAGCCAGGAGAGAAGAGTTTTCAAAAAAAAAATGTTATGACTATGCTTAAGAGTTTCTTTTTCTTAACTCTAGTAAAAAGGGGGAAATAAAACCACTTAGAACAGAAAAAAGTGAAAGAGAACCAAGTAGAAATGTAAAGTTCTTCTCTGTTCTTCTTATTACAGCTGCTAAAGAACTCCAAAAAATCATGGGGGATCTGGAAGAAGTCCAGGAAAATTTGAAATTTGCACATGTCCATCCAAGTATAATAAAAGTGTCCCCTGTGAAGATGATATCATGGAATTTGGATGTAGAAAGAGGACAGGAAAGTGAAAACAAACTTGAAAATGTAACTTTTCTCATAACTTTAAAATAACTAAAATAATTCTTGATAATAATAATCTAGTCACCCTTCAAGTAAATATCCTTCTGGAATTTCAGTTTGCAATATGAGGTGATCTATAAAATAATTGAGACCATTACACTACTTGACATTCATAAGGCATGTATGTATTTGAAGGCATTTATTTCATAAATACCTAAATACATTTAAAGATCTATTTTTCTCCTCAAAAAGACCTTTAAAATGTCACTACATAATGTCATGTTGAGATGTAGGTTCTGGCTGTTAGATCAAGTATATTCTCTAGATATGTAACTCACTAGATACATGTTGTAGCACAGCTTGGACATCTTCAAAACTATAGATGCTGTGTCTTTGATAGTGGAGATCTATTCTCTTTGATTTTCAGAGAAAATGCCTAGATGAATATATTCCATTTAGAGTTCTAGTGAATCACTAGTTATAACTAAGACAAAACATCATATTGATTTGTAGTGATCAGACCTAATCATAGGGTAAAACAGTGGAGAAATAACACATTAAAAGAAAGAAGAAAACTATCATTACCTTCATAAGAACTTTGAGTCATTTTTAAATGCCAAAATTCTGGACTAAAATATATATATATGCACACACACACAATTATATAATGTATATATAATCACATATATTTATATATTTTATATTTATATATATTGTATATATATCTGCAGTTATATATAGTACAAATATAAGTATATGTGTGTGTGTTATAGGTGTTTTAATAAACAATCATGTAATTAGGCAGATATTGCCCCTTACACATGTACTCTTTTTTTGAATGTTTTTTTTAGTTGTAGACAGACACAGTGCCTTTATTTAATTAATTTATTTATCATTTATTTATTTATTTGTTTGTTTGTTTTTATGTGGTGCTGAGGATCGAACCCAGTTCTTTATGTGTGCTAGGCAAGCGCTCTTCCACTGACCCCAGCCCCAGCCCTACATGTGTACTCTTAAACAAGTTATTTGTTGTTCAAATGGCTGACTCTCCTACCATATCAAGTTATAGCAGGCATACTGGTCATGGATAGCAAAATTCAACCTCGTGACTCATTGCTTTGTTCCTCCAGGGAATCTCACCCAGGCTCCATGTCCAGGTGCGCCACATTTGCTTTTACCTAGGAGAGCCCCATCCCGAAGATAAGGCACTCCTGACTGATCCAACTCCATTCGTGAACCACAGTCACCTCTTTCTTACTGGGTTTCAGCTTCCCATCTAGCTCTTAGACTCTTTCCCTGAGAGTAAAACTGTCCTTGCCTGACTTGCCTCTTTGCCATGGATTTAACGATACCTGTTTATCTTCCTTGCTCCAATCAAACCCACATGTACCTACATCAGTACACACACACACACACACACACACACACACACTTTCAGACAGGAGATAAGGATTCAGCTTCCTAGGAGCATTTTTTTTTTTTTAAGGAGGTTTAGAGCCCAGAGTCACACATATATTATGTGCATGGAGCACAGTTTTTGGTGGCTCCCATTGGACTCAACCACAGAATCTAAATTTCTTTAATGGCAAGACAAAATGTTTCCTATGCCTGCCATCATAAAAGCAGTTTTTTCTTTCAGTTTAGAAAAAAATTACAGGTAAGTAGGAAGCATGTATCTGGAAATATCTTCTTAGAATTAAAAGAATATAAATAACCCTTTTTATCTTAACAAAATGCTTTGGTCAAAAATACTACAATGCATTGGCCAAGACACAAAACAAAATGAAACAAAACAATTTTTTAAAATATTTTTATTTTTAGTTGGACCAGATAAATTCAAAATAACAAAACTGGCCAAGCAAAAAGCAGTAACCTCTTATATCAAGACTATTATTTAACCCTTCTAAAAACCCAGGAAGATACTTCAGTTTCATTTTCTTCAGAAACTTTGATCCCTCAATGATCATTGTTACAAACTGATATTTAATTACTAGTGTAATCTTGATTTTCAGTGGTGAAAGGTAATCATTAGTTGTCTCCTACAAATTTCCATTAGTTCTCTTGCTGTATTTAAATTTTCAATTCACTTTGATAAAACAAATACTTGTATTCTTATGCCATGACCTTCTCAGATTTATTTTCCTGCTTACAAAGGTTGTTGTATGTAAGCAGTGTCTTACTTATAGCCTCAACCTTTCTGTTTCTATGACCTATTGTAGTGAGTAAATGAGTGTTGTGAACTGTAATAGTTTTGTGAAGAATATTTGTTTAAGTCAAGAACAGATAGTCATCTTTGATATTAGAGAGAATATGACTCAGGCACGGTGGTGCACACCTGTAATCCCAGAGACTAGGAGGCTGAGGTTGGAGAATTGCAAGTTTGAGGCCAGCCTCAGCAACTTAGCCAGTTTCTAAGCAACTTAGCAATAATATGTCTCAAAATAAAAAAATAAAAATGGATAGGAATGCAGCTCAGTGATAAAGCACTCCTGGGTTCAATCCTAAGTACAAGAGAGAGAGAGAGAGAGAGAGAGAAATAAATAATAGTAATAGCAAGAGAAAATAAGAAAAAAAAACTTTAAAAACAATAAAAATATTCCAAAGTAATCACTTTATAACTGGTAGTATTTGTTCCACAAATGCATTTGAAGTTAATTCAATCTTTCCTTATTCTCTTAAATTCTAAAGCAACTGATAAATCACCATTACCTAAGAAATATTTCAAGATCACTTGCAAATTAGTAAGTAAACTAGGTTTAAACCTCAAGAAATCTATAAAAATATTCCAAGAAATTTTTCACTTTGTAAATCTTGAAAATTAATTTTGTTATAAAAATTAAGCCAAGCAGAGTGGTGCACACCTGTAATCCTAGCTGCTTAGGATGCTGAGGCAGGAGGATCCCAAGTTCAAAGCCAGAGGCAGAAACTTATAAAGGCCCTAAGCAACTTAGTGAGACCCTGTCTCAAAATAAAATAAAAGAGTTAGGGATATGACTAAGTGGTTAAATGCCCCTGGGTTAAAACCCTGGTAAAAATAAATATATAAATAAATAAAATAAGTATGTAATTATAAATATGAATTTTTAATTACTTTATATGACCATTCCACAGTTCATTGAAAATTGATGTTTTATAGTAGCATAGCAAATTAAATATGAGAATAGATACCTAGAATAATTTGAACTTACCATAACAAAATAATCAAATGTAAATGTAAATGTGACTAAGGAAAATATAAAAACATGACCCCATTGCTTAAAACACAACTAATTGCTAAAAATCTTAGGAATGTAGAATTTATTATTGGTCTATACAACTAAAATGTACAGTGAGGTAGTGATAGCCCTCTAACACTTGGACACATTCATGAAAATAATTGTTTTTTATGGAGAATTATTTCATATTTAAAAGGCAAATTAATAATCAACACTAGATGTGATATTTATTTTATTTTCATGATACTTGTGAATAGCCAAGATTTAGGGAGGAAGTATAGAAGCCTCTTAGAATTTTGATTAAAAGTTCACAGTCTTCAAAGCCATTTTCAAGATGTAAAGTACTAGATTTTGATAGGATTTATGTTAGTTACCTTTAAAACTCATGTTGGGACTTAACTGCCATTGTAACAATATGAAGAAGTGAGACCTTTAAGAGAAGGTTAAGCCATGATGAAGTCAGGAGTGGGTTTAATGCTTTAGTAAAAGGGCTTTCTTTAGGTAGTAGACTCTTTCTCTCTTGCTCTTCTTCCTTCTACCAGGGGATGACATAGGAAAGAAATCTTTATAAGATGCTAATACCTAGATCTTGTGCTTCTCAGCCTTTGGAACTATGAGAAAATGATTTTCTATTTGTTAAATTGACCAGTCTCAGATATTGTGTTATTGCTACACACAGGCGTGGACACACACACACACACACACATCAAAAAAAAAAAAAAAAACTAAGATGAGATGGGCTTCCTTATTCATATATTCCACATTTACTTTTTAAGTTAATGTTGACTGTTTTCTAGGAACATTTCACTTAATTAAACATTCTCTTATATTTGCCTCATTTTACCCACTTAGAGTACAAATAGAAATTTTCTGGGAAATATGTTTCCAAATACCCTTTAGAAGTCTGTGTGTGGTATTCTATAAAAGAATTCTTAAAGGTGGTTTCTCTCCTCAAATAATCACCCTGTTATTTGAAAAGATTAAACTATTATATACCAAAATGTCTCTCAATTTAAAATTGCAAATCACTTCCCACAACATTTCTGGAACATTTTATAAAAAATATTTCAGAACACATATCAGAATTTAATTATCTGGCATTTTATACACAGTACTTTACTTCCTATAAGCACATCTTATTGCTGCTTTTTATCACATGAGGGCACAATAAAGTCCGCTCTACTTTGTAGCTTAAAAAGGGAAACATAATTAGCTAGAAACTGAAACTAAACTTGTGTGCTTTTTTTACCAGACTGTTAACGCAGTGGCAGAAGGGAAGAAGGTACTGTCTGAGCAACATATAGAGGGGGCCCTATTCACACTAGAAGAAATGAAACAGGACTTACTCAAACGAGAGACAGCTATTAACGAAATTTTGCAAAGTGAAAGTGAACCAAGAAGATTGAATGGACCTCAAGAAACAATCAGTCGGTTATTGGAAATTTTAGTAAGCATGGTAAATATCAATGAAATTTTCCAAATGGATCTTTGGTGACGAAGGACGTGAGTGAGTGGCAAAGATTTTGATCCATTCGTTGTTTTCGTTGCCCTGTGCAAGGTGCTGGGGCAAATGATTCACCAAGTCAGAATACATCAGAACAGAGGAGTCATGAGCTCAAAGATAATTCACACCAGGGGTTTTCTATCCTTTCTAGAATTTAGATTCTTTGTCTTCAAACAAAATCTTAGCTTATCCCTGAAACCCAAAATTAAAAAAAAAAAAATTAGAACACAAAAATAATAATAAAAAATAGAGATGCTATGGGGATACTGGACTGGAGCCATTGGAACTCTAGAGGGACAATACTTGCCCTCCCCCACCCCCAAAACCAAGCTTTCCAGGGATGTTCGCAAAAATTATTGTGGTCCAATCCTTTTATTTGATGCAGGGAAAACAAGGAGTTATAGTGACGTCACCCACAGTCAGACAGCCTGTGTATCCAAGGTGAGTTTCCCCTCAGATACCCTTCAAGTACATCATAGTTCAGCCTGTTCAGAATAGACAGGTAATCAGACATCTAACTGATGGTGCAGACAGCTTATATTTTCCTTCACAAATCCAAATGTAATTTATAGCAAGAAAAAGGAACAAGAAATACATGCTTTTCCTTCTTTTGAGAGGAAAACATTGTTAATACAGATGATCCTTAACTTAAATCCCAATAAAGTGCAGTGTAAATTGAACATATAGCTCAAAAATGCATTTCATATGCCTACCCTACCCAACCTCATAGTTTAGCAATACAATTCACTGTGGGATGTCAGTAGTTTTCTTCATGATCATGTGGCTCACTGGGGGCTATGGCTCACTGCTGCTGCCCAGCATCAAGGGGGAGCATCATACTACACGTGGTTAGCTGGGGAAAAGACCAAAAAATGAAAATTTGTAGTATGGTTTATACTGATTTCATATCACTTTTGCCCTGTCATAAAATAAAAATATTGCAAATCAAACCATCATAAGTTGGGGACCCTCTGTACATAGTGTGCTCATTAGGAAAGATGATCAGCAACATGGTAAATGGAAAAATAGCATTTTCATACAGACTTTGTCTGCTCTTCACCACCATCAAGACTGTGATTTAAGTCCATAGCGCATTGATTAGGACATTGAGATAATCACAGGTTTCACTTTTGTTTTGGGCCCCATGGTCAAAGCCTCTCATTGGCCTTTAATTAAAGCAAATAATTATCTTTCAGATACTAAAGGCAAAGGAATGTTGATGGATTTGTGTCTTTAATTATGAAAGCTTGTTACAAACAAATGCTCTGATTATGATGTATACTATTAGCTTTATATGTTAATATTAATAAAGTATCCTATAATTATCATAAACATCTTAATAAACACATAAGTGCCATAATTCCACTTCAATTTTTATACCTTTTTTTCTTTTCTTTCTTTTAAAATTGTTCATGAAAAATGCCAAGTTAATGGTTGAGTTTGTTCTCAGAACTAGTATTTATAACTTTAATTACCTAAGTACAGAGGTAATGAGGTATGGATAATTTAAATTATTGGAGCTTACTGGACATCCAAGGTCAAAATGACATTTCTTTGGAAAATATCAACAATAAACTTATCTTAAAATGAAGTTACTGAATTATTTGTTCAAATATAATGTGACTACATGTATTATCAGATGAGGTAGAGAGGGAAGATGGGAGGGGAAGGGAGGGGGGATAGTAGGGGATAGGAAAGGTAGCAGAATACAACAGTCACTAATATGGCATTATGTAAAAATGTGAATGTGTAACCGATGTGATTCTGCAATTTGTATTTGGGGTAAAAATGGGAGTTCATAACCCACTTGAGTCAAATGTATGAAAGATGGTATGCCATGAGCTTTGTAATGTTTTGAACAACCAATAAAAAAAAAAGATGTTGTGTCCGCCGAAAACTAAAAAATAAATTAAAAAAAAGAAAGAAAAATCTCCATCAAAAAAAAAAATGTCCATTATGTTAACAGAAAACACAGAGAAGTTTTGGAACAAAATTAAAACTTTTTTTAATATTCTACCAAAGAGAAAAGTAAAATTTAAAAAAGACTATTTACAAAATGTGAATATTTTGCTAAAAAAAAAAATAACAACAAGTCCTGTGTTACAACAGTACATAACTAAATCGGAAGGAAACAGCAGTTCCCTGGTGTTACAGAGTTGGGCAAGTTGCACAAAGGCTGGTGTTTCTGTACAAAGACAGGATCCTAGTTCAGTTGTTTGGATTTATTTTAAAATTTACAAACCACATTTAAGCATGATGTAAATACAAATTACAATTTGTCAGTGTTACATGTGCATTGGATTGTGAAAGAAAAAAAATGCATTTGAAAAGTTGCAGATAGGATCTCAAGCCACACTGAATTTCAAATGACATCCAATCCAAATGGCTCTTAACTCTTGACTCCTCATAACTTCTCAGGCTGTTGGCCATTTAACCTTTGTCCAAACACCTCCAGTGTGGAACAGAATAAGTGAACGTGGTAAGGAGAAAGGCTCAAGTTTCTGTCTGTGAAATGATTTAATCTTAATTTTCATCAGGTCCACATTATATACTGTGACATTCCCGTTGCAAAACAAAGAATCCATCACCTGCTCACAGGAAATGATGCTGAGATGTCTGAGCAGGAGCCTGCAGACAGGTGGACAAAGACATCATCCCATGAAGCATTTTGTAAGGATGAAACAGAGGAGTTGCAAAGGTATTTTAATGAGTTATGAATTTATAGACAGAATTCTTGAAATTACATGTTTATCATTCATTAGTTAATAAAATATTGCTTTGTACATAAAGTCATGGCTTTCAATAAATCCTATGTTACAGGAGATTTTCATAAAGAAGAAACAATTTAATGAAATATTTGAAAGTAAAACAAGGATAGGAATAATATTTTGAAGCTTGAGTTATATTCCTCTGCCTTTTTGACATGCATTTCCAAAATTCCTGTAAAGAAGTCTCTCTGTATATTAATTGGATTTTACATCAATATTAACTCTCTCAATGTGAATTTGATTTTCAAAATCTGGCAATATAAATTCATGACTATTGGAAGGATCACCTTGTCCTAACATATCTGAAGATACAGAAATGCTATTTCCTAAGGAGTAATGTGACCCCAAATTTTCCAACTTATTTTATTTAACATGTTACACTTCCCACTACTCAGAAGGCTCTAACTCAAATGTCAAAATGTAATCATTGTGATACTTAACAGCATCCTGACTTTCTACACTATGATGTTAATGATTTTGTGGCAATTTTTTGCAGAATGACTCTGATGCCCAAAACTTATTTGCTTTATCAAGACCTAAAGCAAATAACACTGGATTGCATTATAAAAGGAAAACTTCCCAAATTAATAATTGCAGACAGTCCATCACCACAGCTAGGTGAGTAAATAATTTGTGACGTTAATTTTGCATTTTTAAAGTCAATATATTTTCTATGAACTTTTTCTTACATACTGACCTATATGGGCTACTATGGAAAACAGTATGTAAAAATGTGGATGTGTAACCGATGTGATTCTGCAATCTGTATACGGGGGGAAAAATGGGAGTTCATAACCCACTTGAATCAAATGTATGAAATATGATATGTCAAGAGCTATGTAATGTTTTGAACAACTAATAAAAAACACATTTGTTAAAATTTAAAGTATTTAAAGAATAAAATTGGCTTTAATTATTCACTCACAAATATTTAGAGAATGTTTTATTATGTACCTCTTACTATTTATGTTAATAAGCTTTATTAAAGTGTAATTTACATTCACAAAAATGAATCCATTTTAAGTGTTCAGTTCAATGGATTTTAATAAATGCATACATTTATGTAGCTATAATCATAGTGAAGACATAGCATTTTTTTCCCTCCAAAATGTTCTTTACCTTCATCCTCCTCTGAAAAATCATTAATCTACCATCTGTTACAAGTTAGTCTTGCCTATTCTGGAATTTTATATAAACAAAATTATTATAGTATCCATTATGGAGTTAATAGGTACTTTTTTATATCTGGCTCTGCTTTTTTGTGCTCACCCAGCATAATATTTTCTGAGATTTTATCCATAGTTCCTGTATTTCAACAGCTCATCTCTTTCTATTGTTGAGTTTGGTTCCCTATTCACCTATTGCTAGAATATTTTGCTGGCTCTCAGTTTTATACTATTATGAACGAAGTGTTGTGACTATTGGTGAATATATGTTTGTACAAACATGTTTTTACTTTTGTTAATAAGTATTTAAAATTGGATTGCGAGATCATGTGGTAGACTTGGGTTTAAATTCCAAACACATTTTAAAACTCCAAACTGCAGAAGTAAAAAACAAAACATGAGAGCTAATATTTCTGTTCTCCCTAAACTTGCCTGCCAACTTAGTTTGACTTACATAATGAAATCATCCAGTTTCATATATGTATATCTGTATGCATAAATGTATCCATACATGTAATATCTGAATAATAAAATACTGGGGGTAGGCTAGACTAACATAGCCTTGATTTTTAAATTTTGAATTTAAATATAAGGCATACTAATTTTCTATTGCTTCAAAATGAATTACCACAAAATGGCAATTTCTGGGAGTCATGATTCTAGTTACAACTGAGTTTGGTTCTCTGCTCAATGTTTGATAAGACCTGATGAAGGTGTTAACCAGGAGCCATTCCTTTCTAGAGTTTGGGATTATTTTCTCTCAAGTTCAGGCAGCTGCTGGCAGAAATGAGCTCGTTGTGGTTGTAGGACTGAATTCCCCATTTTCTTGCTTGCTGTCAGCTGGGGGTTGAGCTCAACTGCTAGAGGTTGCTCCTGGTCCCTTGCCCCAGGCTCTATCCCAACACAGCAGATTGGTTCTTCAAGGCCACTGTGAGAAAATCTTTAATTTCAGTAAGAGCTCCAGTCTATTTTTTAAAAGGCTCACCTGATTTGGCCAGGTGTACTCAGGGTAATCTCTCTTTAATCAACTCAAAATCAATTGAATAGGGATCTTTAATCATATGTGAAAATTCCTTTGCAATCAGATGTAACATAATCTTAAGAGTTATACCTGTCATAATCATAGCCCTGCCCACACTCAAGGAGAGGAAATCATGCAGGTCATAAAGGGCCAGTATCTGGGAAGTCGTAGTATAATTCCACCTACCATACAAGGCAATAGAGCCAATCTATTCAAGTGTATTTTCTCTCTCTACTCCTTCTCTTAAATTGAATGGCCATATATTTTCAAACTGAGCAATAATGATCATTTTGTCAAACAGGGGGCTGGAACTTCCATTACTCTAGGATCCTGCTGCATATGTTCTTGTTCACTTTACAGGTTGTACATTGACACATTTCAAGGCAACCACCTAAGAAAAATGCTTTAAAAAATCAAAATACAATGATTTGTTTTTTGTTATTTATTTGAAAACTATTGAAATGAGTTTAAATCTCAGGCATCTATTACTTTAATCATGCTGTCCTCCTTTAGCACCAGGCAAATATCAAGAGACACCACTGATTCTGAATGATCCATAGGCTGCAGAAGAAATATCAGAGGAGCTAAAAGAAGACTGGAAGGATGAACCAATAAAGAACTACTCTCCCTCCCTTATTCTCCTTCCCTCCCTGTCTCAAATGTAAGCCAGCCCACATTCTTCTTAATTGGAAGGGTGTGAGGTGCTTTAGCCCATAGACAAAATCCTTAATATTCACCTGATATGAAACCCTAAAGCGTATCTAGTCAGTTCCCGTCAGATCCAAGAGAACCATTTATCCCAAACCAAGTTATACACACTGGTAGAGATTTGGATGCTCCTCTAATCTATCCAACTCATCAATTTAATTTTAGAGTTTTGAATAAAATCAGATGCTTTCCTTGTTCATCTTTGTGTCTCTTTTTTCTTCTGGTTTGGGGATAAACTTCGAATGCTGTGTGTGCTAAAGAGAAAGAGCTTCCAAAGAAATCTGACATGAAGGAATAGTTCCAGTAAAACCAGTGGAAACTTCACTCCTATTAATCACCTCTTTATGTGATGTTTTAGTCAGCTTTTTTGCTGCTGTGACTAAAAGACCTGAAAAGAAAGACTTTTAAGAAGGAAACATTTATTTGGAGGCTCACGGTTTCAGAGTCTCAGTTCGTACATAGACAGCTGGGTCCACTCCCTAGGGCTCTAGGTAAGACAGAACATCATGGTAGAAGAGTGTGGCAGAGAGAAGCTGTTTACATGATGATCAGAAAGCAGAGGGAGACTCCACTGGCCAGATACAAAATAAATATCCCAAAGTCATGCCATCAGGGACCCACCATGGATTTGTGTTTTACTCATCTCCAACTTGTCCAAATGCCATGAAAGTAGGAGTTTTAGCCTTTAGTGAGGCCCGCCTGTAACTCTGGCTGTTCTTGACTCTGAGGCAAGAGAATAGCAAGTTTGAGGCCAACCTGGACAATTCAGTGAGACCCTGTTTTAAAATAAAATTAAAAAGGGCTGGCAATATATTTCAGTGGTAGAACATCCCCAGGCTTCAATCACCAGTATAGCATTAGACAGTTGTATATGAGAATTACACAGAGAAAGCATTCATAGTAGGCAAAAAAAATATAGAGAGAAGTATCAGGCCTGGAAAGGGTGGAAATGGGAAAATGGTGGAAAAGGGAAAATGGTAGAAAAATTTACAAAATGTTTGGAGAGAAAATCAAGATTCTGAGGTTGAGTTTCTTGCCATCTGAGGCACTACATACTATGTACCAGTAGGTGGTGCTAGAGTACACATATTCCTTCATTCCAAAAGTCTTGAGTTGGTCTCTTTCCTGTCTGTCCACATGCAAAAACAAAATAAAAACCCAGAAAAATAAACAACCACAATGATCATTCAATCAATCAAATTCTGGAATTTGAAAAATGATTGATTCATTTTTAATGATGTTGGCCCTAAAATAAATTATACTTTTAGTCACATTATGAACAGAAAAGAAGGGAAAATAAAATGCAATGTCATGTGAAAAAAATGCCGGAAGGCAGTGTCCACTGAAATCCTTCATTCAGCATTTTTTTTCTGAAGTTTTTGTTTTGTTTTGTTTTTTCAATATTCACAAGAGATTTTTCCCATGGCTACTTAGTAAGAAAATATAAAAGGAGTTTTAGAGATTTTCAGTCCTTTTTCTCAGATTGAAAGAGAGAGAATGATACAATTTCAATATAATATGATTGTAGTTAATAATACACTGATGGGGGATACTTTTAATTTCTCCATCAAATAATTCGTAGTTTTACATACAAAAGGAACAAAAGTCTTTCAAGAAGTAATAGAGCCATTCTATACCCATCTGATCTAGTTCCTCAAACCTATATTCAATAAAGTCTAGTTTCTCTGTGGTCTCTGGATACACCAAGATAGATTTTGGAAAGCTTACAATTTAAAGTCCAACAACGTTTCAGTTCAGTTATAATTTAACCACTGACAAGACATAAAATGGGCATATCTCCATTGGTTTCTTATCAAAAACAGTGCTTATCTGCTTATTCCTGGCAGTATCTTTCCTCCTCAGTCTTATCTACCCCAGGGAGTCAAGAAATTATTTCATTTCTTCAATGTACTGGAGGTACATCAAGTGAAAAAGTTTGGAAGAAACTGTAGGAAAACAAAGGAAGCATTCAAATACGTACAAGAAGATAAATTTTAAGCCAGTGAGCAAGGATGTTTGTAATTGAACTATTCTTTCTCCTTCAGGTTTAAGATTTCAGGAATAAAACATTGTGATTGTAAGATTATAAATGCTAGGCCACTGGTGGAGGTCTACAGGACTCCTTTGGTTGCCTTTTCTTTTCTTTTTTTGTTTTTTTATTTGGGGTGGGGGGAATGGAGTTCAGGGCCTTGTACATGCAAGGCAAGCACTCTTCCAACTGAGCTATGTCCCCAGCCCATGTAATCTTTGTGTGTGTGTGTGTGTGTGTGTGTGTGTGGTGCTGGGGATTGAACCAAGGGCCTTGTCATGTGAGGCAAGCACTCTACCACTGAACTACAACCCCAATCCCAGGACTCCCTTGGTCACCCACAAATTGAACAGTATGTGAGAGATGGAGTTTGCCTCCTTTATCAGGTATTTGGGGAATGAGGGGAGGGCATCACAGTGAAAACTGTGAATTGGCATCATTTTGTGTGCTGTTCTTCTTGCACTTCTGACCCCTCATGCCCACATCAAGGAGGCAGCCAACCCCTTTATGCTTTTTCTTGTTCTTTTTTCCTGGTACTGAGGATTGAACTCACCAGCACTTAACCCACTCCTTCTTATGTTTTTATTTTTAGATAGGGTCTTCTAAGTTACTTAGGGCCTCATTAAGTTTTTGAGGCTGGTCTGAACTCAAAATCCTTCTGCCTCAGCCTCTGGAGACACTGGCACCACAGGCCACACGCCCAGCTCCCTTTATGCTTTTAACTTAATGGGAGGTTTGTTCTGTGGGACAGAAAGGCCAACTGGGAGGCAGATGATTTGTAATCCTGACACCCATTGAAGGAATTATGCCAGAGAGGAGATAGAAAGACAAGAGCCTGGTGTTATAGAAAAGGTAGGTGAGAAGCATCATCTAGAGGGACATCTGTGGATTCCTGTTTGGCACCATAGTTCACTCCAGCCTACTTTGATGGGCTTAAGTCCATCACCTTTGCAAAGTCTACTGGTCGTCTTGGTAGAAACAAAACCCAAGATTCTCTGATTCCACTGGTCCTTGCAGGTTTAGACCAGGCACATTCATGGCAATCCAATGGGTAAAAGGTCAAATGGCTTCATAATCAACTTATTTTCCATGAGATGAACGTGAGACCCAGATTGACTTATCATGGGGTTAGAGCTCAGAGAAAGAGTTAAGTTCATCTTAAAATAAAATTCTGTTTCTGATATTTTGATTTAATATTTACATCTCTTTGTTTAATTTCTCATAAAATGAAAATTCAAGTGAATATCATTGTTATATAACAAACCAATTTTTGAGAAATGGAAATTACAGAGGGGTGGAATCTGTCCACTTTAACATCCTTGTACCTATTCCTGTGCACTGCAACAAAAGAATCTTGTTTGGGCTTTTATAATACGAATCAAGAGACTTCCTTAGAGCTTTATTACCCAATGAAATAAAGGAGTTATGGTTTCTACATTAGGGTAACAAAGAGGTGATAGACAAGACCTGTCTTGAGTCACACCGCGATTCCTTTGGTTCACTGTGTTCTGTCCACACCTGTCTTACTTCAGTTCTTTAAACAAACAAGATGGGTGCAGCCTGTGGTTGGGAATTCTCAGCAGGTAATATTTCATCTTTTTTTTCTTCCTTACCTACAGCTCAACCCAGAGCGGACAAAATACTTCACACAGCTTTATTTTAAAGGAAAGGCAGTTTCCTCCCACCCCCCCACCCCCAGAGATTCTGCCTTTGATGAATCCCAGAACCATAATAGGGGGTCCTTTCTCCCATGATTTTCTCCTATCCATAAGGCTCCTGACCCTTCAGATCAGTAGATCTAGTGCTCATTCATCCCTGTGGATTCTCTTGTTTTCCCACAGTGCTTAAAAAACTCCACAAAGTTGTTAGGTTGTGTTGAGATTTTTCAATGTGCTTTACCAAAACCAGATTTTTTTCTAAATATCATATCTGCTTTCTTGACCCCATTCTCCATAAAGCACATATAAATCAGTCTTTTGCCTATACCATTACACCAAAATTAATGTTTAAATATAATTTTTAAAGAAGTAAAATTATGACTGTCATACAGATATAGAAAATGAACATGTGTTATTTATTTTATTTCAAGAGAACCAGGCTGATATAATAACCAGTTCAAAAATGTCAAATAGCACATAGTTAGATAGAGCAATGGAATATTGAAATGATTTACCAATAGAAATGAAATTGATTTTCAACCTCAGTTAAATCATTAGCAAACTGGATACAGAAAATTAACTAAAATCACTACCAGATAGGTCTAACATTTATCTACCATGTATAGAGTTATAACATAGCTCAAAGAGAATAAACAAGGGGAAAATGTGATAACTCAGAAGAGTTGTCAGGCAATGTATGATTTTCCATCAAAACAACATTTTTTAAAGTCTTAATCTTGTTAAGGTTATTAATGATGTATATTCATTGACAATTCAATGTCATTCCCCAGTAATCATCTTGTTCCTACTACTAACAGCTGTTTACACAACTAATGACTTCCTCCTTCTGGAAAAAAAAAAAGTTACTTGGTGTCTTCCTTGCTGATTCCTCCTTACATTCATAAGCTCTTCTCCATCCACACTCAGTGTGGGGGTGATTTGATCCAGTTCCAAGAATTGAGACCAACTGTATGCTGAGATTATTTCTCAGGCTCAACTTCTCCCTGACACTCCTGACTGGTGTATTGTTCTTATTTGCATCTGTCATCAAGTTCCCATCTTAAATTTCTGTTGTCTGAAATTTCGTTTTGATTTCTTTTAATCTGCCCTCCCTGCCACCCCCACCTCCCACCCCCCACCCCAGACATGTGCATGCACCTGTCTTCATATAGGTACGTGTTTAGGTAACATCATCCTAGATATCTTCCATTTGTCCTCCAAGGCTCATTCTCCACTCTTCTAACCCATGATTGATGACAACAAACTAAAACAAAAGTCAACTCTTAGTAGTCATTTTTGCAGTGGGCCATATCACTCTCCCCTGGCTCATCTACCATCTATTTGCATAAGCAAACAACAAATTTTTAAAACAAATATCACATCCCTTATGATCCAGCCCCTTACCTCTGTTCTTCTAACTCTCCCAGATCTCACTCTACCCCAGCCCTTTAGGTCTTCTGGCCACTCCTTGAATATGCTTAGCATATTCTTGTGCCTGTGTCTTTTCGCTTGGTGCCCTTTCTTTGATATCCGTTTGATCTGTCCTTCACTATAACTAGAACTCCTTTCATAAATGTCACTTGGTCAGGGGGTAATTTTCCTGTCTTATACATAAAAGGACATCCTTATCCTAATCACTCTTCACTTTATTTCACATTATAGTTTTTACCTACACTCAATACTATGTATATACCTGCAGCATGTTCATATTTGTTTATATATTTATTCACTATTTTTCCTTCTTGGGATGCAAATTTAATAAGAGCAAGAACTTTATCCATTTTTTTTTCAGTAATGTGCTGATTGTGTCTGTAAAAATGCCTGCATCCTTAGGTCACATCCAATGAAATGGGTGGAGTAAAGAAAGAAAAAATAAATGAATTCTCAAATGATACAGAAACTATGCTTTGGCACCCTGAGTGATAGATGATGAGTCCTAATCCCATTGGAGTCCCAATCATTTTTTAACAGAAACCAAAGAAGTTCCCTAAATATAATCTCAAATATAATCAACTATTTGAAAGATGTCGATTGGTCTCAGTGTGACTTTAAAGCTGAAACACAAACAAAATCAGAGTTGTGCAGTAATCTCTCAGAAGTCAATTATGAGGAAATAAGGCAGCTGGATAAACAAAGAGGGAGATAAACCAGAATGTAATAGTGGGTTCAAGCTGTATTTTCTTTGTGTCAAAGAGCATAATTATGCCACTGATGTTATAATTAGTGTCTGCTTTCTAATTAATAGAATTATCTTGAATAAAATAATGACTATCTAGTGACTTCATAAGTTATCCGTTGGAAGGGAATTATTAATGCATCAAATTTATATTCTCTAAGCATAAAATGGGTGACTATCATCTTCATACAGCTTCTTTATTTTAGTTACAGTTCTGCATTTGGATAATCTCCATTCTTTTATTGTAACAATATCTCTGAGATTTCAACTCTTTAATGAAACAACATCTGATTTATACTACATACATTTGATAATATTTCAACAATTCTCTGATGTTCAACTCTATCCTATTAAATTATTTTTCATTATATCCTGATGATAGTAGTATAGAATAACTTGATATATTTCCAAAGATTATCAGCAGAAGAATCATCTGGGAAAGCCAAACTGAAATGTCCACACTCACAGCTCAAGAGACTGAATTGGGAGGATCTTGAGTCCAAAGCCAGCCTCAGCAACAGCGAGGCACTAAGCAATTCAGTAAGATCCTGTCTCTAAATAAAATACAAAATAGGGCTGTAGATATGGCTCAATGGTTGAGCACCCCTGAGTTCAATTCCTGGCATCCTCCCTCCCTGAAAAAATGTCCATACAAAAACAAAAAGAAGAAGAAGAAGAAGGAGGAGGAGGAGGAGGAGGAGGAGGAGGAGGAGGAGAAGAAGAAAAGAAATTACACTGACTTAAGCCTGCTCAAGTCAAATAAAAATAGGGGGAAATTATTGGCTCAGGTAATTAAAAAGAACAACTGATAATTACTTCATAAATGACTTGTTCCAAAAGTTCAAATAATAGTAGTTCCAGAACATGCCATGTCTGTATCCATAGATTCTGTTTTTCTTAATGTTGAGGTTTTCAGACTCCTTATGACAAGCAGTTTGAAAAAAATTTCAGTTCCAAGAGAAATCTCTTCCCAGTTGCCCTTGTCTTAGCTTTGATTGACAGGTTATGAAAATCAATAGCTTTTTCTCTGACTTAGCCATATCCTGGTTGAAAGTAAGGTGAAAAAAAAATTCTATTCATAAAAGGGAAAAGACACGACAATTCTTTGAACAAAATATGGCAAGAGTAACATAATATATAAATAAAAGTTAATTTAATGAATCTAAAAGTCCATAAAATAAATTTAATGATATGAACTATCATAGGTATGTCATACAACTAAAATCAATATGAAAACATTGCATAACTCAAATTAAAAACACAATGGATTTTTCTATGGAAGTATCTAAAATAATTCTATAATGTGAATGTGTGATGGTAAATCCTGGTTGTAAACTTGATGAGATGGAGAGACACCTAAAAAATTGTTAAAGCATGCTCTGGGTCTGTGTCTGTAA
The DNA here is from genome assembly GCF_001458135.2 of Marmota marmota marmota. NCBI lineage: Eukaryota > Metazoa > Chordata > Mammalia > Rodentia > Sciuridae > Marmota > Marmota marmota. The sequence continues at coordinate 15,080,274 of NW_025999998.1, read as the reverse complement.
GTTAGTTTTCAGAGATCATGGCATGTGTGTCAGCAAACTGAAGGGAAAAGGATCTGCCCTGAATGTGAGCAGCACCATCCAATAGAGTAGGAGTCTAGATGAAACAAAAATTGGAAAAAAAAAAAAGGGGGAGATTTGCTTGAGCTCTCATGCTGGGCTCCTCTGAGCTTTATGCTGTTCCCATTGACCACGGGCAGCATATACTATTTTCTCCAACCTTTAAACATGACTTGCACCAAAGGCTATCCAATGAGTTTCCAGGGACCTTCAGCGTTGGACTGGGGCTTCATCATTGGTCTCTCTTATCCTTTGGCTCCCAGCTTCTTGGATGGAGCACCTACTGATTTCTCTGGCTCTCCAGCCTGCAAACAATTATTGTGAGACTATGCAGGCTCTGGCCATGAGAGTCAATCTAATTTTCTAATTTTCTAATTCTCTCTTATATCTGCATTCCATTAGTTCTGTTCCTCTGGAGAACCACAACTAAATCTCAAGTTGTAGAAGACTAAGTCTCAAGAATAGCAAATAAATTTATAAACACTGAATAATAACAAGATGGCAAAATAGGAGACTTCCAGATACTTAATTATAAAGTCACTGAAATAAAAGTATGTGATATTGACCCAAGAATATATAAATTTATTAGTTATATATGATTGAGCATTCACAGAAAGATCTAGTATTTATGTAGTTTTAATCAAATAAATGAGGAAGATTTGTTAATTTAAGTAAATAATATTGCTATGGCTGATTGTCCACCTAGAAAGAAACAGAATTGGATCCTTCCTTTTTCTTTCCACCTAGAGAAAATGGAGTTGGAATCTTATTCCTTTTTTAAAAAAAAATATTTTGGAGAAAAATTTAAGATATTTATGTAAATGTTCAGAGAAAATCTTTCTAAGCATAACAGGAGTCTCAGAAACCATAAAAAGAAGGCTAGATACATTTGTCTATTTTAAAGTTACAGTTTTACATGGCAAAAGATATTTTATACAAAGTAAAAAGAGAGATTCAAAGATGCATTTATAAATGAAGTGTGGAAAAGCTTATGTTTTGATTAAAACTAGTTATTGAAGAAACATCACATGTACAATTAATCTGTGGAATTCAGAGGATCATCTCACTGTATATATGACTGAAAGAAGTTTCAGACTTTTTCAACCTACTGGAAGAATTCCGAAGTAAGATTTATGCTTTTATTACTCAGAAATGTTTTTCTGATAGCTCTAGAAAAATATGAAAATCACTTCAATTCTTCATTTTTAAAATAAATAATACAGAATGGTACAATTTGGAAAAATATAAGAAGTGAAATAGAGGAAAAAGTACAAAGGCAGTATACAAAATAGTTAATAAGATATCAACATGTTCCCTCCTGAATTTTGTTTTTTTGTCAAAAAGACAGTTTAGGTCAACAGGCTTGAGCTTTTGACCAAGAAAAAATTCTAGAAATGTAAGTCATCAGAGGAAACATCCTGTTTTTCAGTCCTCACCATTGAAATGAAAAAATGGGATTCTGAAAAATACAAAGTAGCCATGCCACAAGTAAATGGCCACTTCTGGACTACCCATAAATCATGAACAGAATAGAAACATTCTAGGAACACATATATTGTTTAACTAGAGTGTGTTTTAATTAGTGGAAAAAAAGCCTGTAGCATCTCTATCAAAGGAAATCAGAAGAAAGAAATCTTAGCAAAACTGCTTTCTCAGGAGACCATGGTAACTGTGAGCTCAGATCATCTGTACTTGGGAGAGTGGGGTGAGGGAGATCATTCACTATTGAAAGCCTTCAGTGGATAAAGGCACTCAATCTGTCCCAGATGCATTTCATTAAAAGAAAATAAACTAGTTAACATTGCCAACATCAAGTTCACTTAAGGTAACAAGTGAGCGATATTTCTGATGGTCTGTCCCTTTAACAAGGGACATGTTTGTCATCAGAATGGCAGAAAAAAAAATGACAGAAAGTAGCAAATGTTAAAGATGTGGAACAATCAGAGAATTCTTTTATCTTGGTGAAGTGTAAATTGTTACAACCATAGCGAAAATCTAAATGGCAGTTCTAAAGTTGAGTGAATGAATTCTTACAACTCAGCAATTCCAATTCTAGGTTTTTATGGTCAGCAGGAATGCGTATGCATGTTCACCAAAGAATGTGCTCAGAAATGTTCACAGCAGCACTTTTCATAACAGACCCAAACTGGACACTGCTAACTAGCTTTTATCAGCAGAATAAATTAGTAAATTGTAGCATATTTACCTAAAGGAACATTCTACAGCAATAAGAATGAATGAAATTCATTTACATCCAACATGGAAAATTCTGCAAAACCATGGCTAACTCTTGCAAACATAGTATGGAAGAAAATAAGTCAGGCATGAAAGAATATATGCTGTTTGATTCCCTTTATATATAAATCAAGAAGACACAAACTCACCTATGGCATCCATTGCAGACTGGGGCAGTCTAATATCCTGGAAAAACAACAGCTTGATTTTTATCTCAAGACCAGAGGCCATTGTTGCTCCTGCTCTGGAGACTGGTTTTCATACACTTGGCTCTATTTCCCAATTTTGTGAAACATCCAGTGTAAGAATATTGTTAATTTGAGAGAGATCATCTTGTAAATCACTTGACTGCCCACCATAATTTCAACTTTGGAAAGCCTTTTTGCAAAGTACTAGTTTATGACTCACAAAGGACCAGCAAAGTGAACTTCCAATAAACACTTTGAATGTGAATGAGTTATCTGAGCGCATGCCAGAGGATATTACACTTTAGACACTTAGCTAAGCACTGGCTAAGACAATAGGTAACTTGTTTCTTCCTTCTAAAGGTGTTAAACTCTCTTCTCAATATAATGGATTTTTAACTACCTTGTCCTCAGCTACTCCGAGGTTGCAAAAACCCAGGGCTGTGCCAAACAGATACATGAAGGTCAAAAGGTCAGGAACAATAGCTGGAGGCAGCTGAAACCCAGAGAGGACTGCCAAGTATGGAATGCTAGAAAACAGAATTGGAGAGGCCAAGTTGGCAAGAGGAATCAAAGAATGAAGACTCTTTAAAAGAGTGACCTGCTGTGCACCAAAGTAAGTTGGCAGAAACATACAAATATGATTTACCAACAAAAGGCATTCACTTTGCCCAGGTTTTTGACAATCAGAAAATATTGCAAGTGAAATGTTTAAATGTGTCTCTATTTATATGCATGAGGAGAGTAAAAGGAAGCCTGAATTTTTGATCATCTCATAAAGAATAATGAAAATATGTATATACAACTATAAATAGATACAAACACATGTGATACATGTATACATATGCAGATGGATATATACCTATGGTACATAAATATAAATATATAATTGTTATCATTTTCCTCTTCTCTTTAGGGTAGAAGAGCTCTTCTGCAATTAGGAGTCATAATTTAGGTATTTTTATATCTGACACCCAAAATGCCTGGCTTACCGTGGGCACCTAAAAACATCCATAAACAATAAATAAAGTGTTATGCAGACATAAGGAGCTTCTTGACTGATCACTGAATAATCCCAGACATCTAAGGTTTTATGTTACAGTTTTGTGTCTTTCTTCATTGTCAGTCACCAGATTCTGTTTTTAATTTAATTAACACAACACATCTTCAACCTGGAGTTTTGACTCATAGTTCCTAACTCTACTCTGAGAATCTGAGGATTTCCCCTCTCTCTAGATTAAATCTATGAATTTTTGCCATCTTTAAACCTTACTTTGCCCTTTATGTGAAATTCACAGAAATAGAGGAAATTTATAATCTCTAATAAGTTCAGTACCATATATAGAGTATAAGCTTAAACTGAAATGGAAAAAAAAATCATAGTTTTTTTTAATAGTATCTTTAAAACACACTGTCATATCTTACTATTCCCCTTAAATATACATGAATTTTTAGCAAAATCAATAAAAGCATACTTGTAATATTTCACACTTACTTTTGAATATAACATACTTTCTTGCCAATAATATACTTTCATAACAACACTTAAATAGCCAGAAATATTCATGATTTCAATGCAAGTATTGCACTGTATTAGCTTTAAATTTCTGCTTGAAATATTTCAAAGATACATAAAACTAATTTATTTACAATGATATAGTAAATTTTGGCATTTTTACCAATGAAAAACAATTTTAAATATTATGATGCTGTCAAGATTTTATTTAAATTAAGTCAGATACTCTTGAAACCACTGCCATCATGGTAAACCATACAAGCTTTGACTTGCATTTGATATGGATTTCAATCATGCAGTAAACTCTTATCAGCAGAATGATTTGGACATAGTACTTAACATTTCTGAGCCTCTTTTTGTGCAAAAAGTTACTGTCAATACCTAGTTCACAGTCTGTGCCAAAACTGATCATTAGAAATGTCCACTACATTGACTGGCACAAATACTGTATGAACATTATCATTATCAATAAAAGCAAACAGCAATAGCTGGAGAGAACTAGAATAAATCAAGGTGAATATCTATTTGTCTATTTCAGCATAACAAGATGATGATAAGTAAGAATATCCCTGGTTTTGAAAGCTAACAATCTGAGTATCTGCTGAGATTATGGGGTCTTTGAGGTAATCCTTGGTTAGGAAGCAAAGGTTCAGGAGTTATGCCTGGGACACGGGTCAAAAGATACATCTCTCCAAGGCTAAGAGAAGATACTTTGCCTTTATGTTTTGCCAGCTTCTGAGTGTTCACAAAGTGGAGTGGGACAATTCTAATGGGAATTGGTGCGAAAAGTGGGTGAGGAGACTGCCGAACCACAGAGATCAAGGAATTGGCCCAGGATGAAGCCCTGGGGATAGTCTGGGTTTAGGCAGTAGGTAGTAGGACAATGTAGTTTTTGTTTGTTTGTTTTTTGTTTTTTGTTTTCCCAGTTTCTTTCTTCTAATAGTGCCAAATCTTCAGGTTGGTTCTCAGAATTACACCTAAATCTCTATGTCATTGAATTTCAGTTCAATCCCAAAACTCATCATTGGGTATGAATTGTACAGGGAGAATGAAAAACCGGCCTCTACCTCAGAGCAAAGCCTGTCCAAGGAAGGGACATGACCTTAGTCCTTGGAAAAACCCACAGAGCACTCCTAAGCACATTCCCACCCTGCTAAGTTGTTTATCTACAAATAACAGGAGAGATCTGCTGCGCCAGGTGTCCCTGACTCAGTCAGGCTAGGTGGGGATCCATAGCAGCCCCCTAGCAGCCACCAATCAGCATGAGACAGGGAAATACCTGGGATGCCAGATAACCCTCTCAGTGGTTTATGGTGGTTAATAACAAGTTGGGAAACCATGTAGTTCAGCACGTACACCCCTCTTGGCTCAAACCAATCAATTCAAACGAATACCCCTTTGTACTGACCAATCACACCTACCTAACTTGTTCCCGCCAGTGAATGTGCTAATCATGTTTTAGAGTTGTTATTTGATTTTCCCGAAGTGTGTGATGATTTGCTAAAAGAGGCTATGATGTATGTGAAGTCCCTGCCCTCTCCAAAAAATGTATAAAAATGCTGCAAACCTTGGGCTCGGGGCCTCTCAGCGTCACCAGTTGCTGTGTGTGCGTGCGGAGGACCGAACTAGCTCGCAATAAACACCTCTTTGCTGCTTACATGGATCTTGGGTCTCTGGTGGTCTTTGGGGGTCCCGAATTCGAGCATAACAAAAGAGCAGTGATCCTTTTTCTCCACAGAGTGAGCAGAAGAAGTGACAGATGCATCAAACAACAAATGTTTGAAATGAAGCAACAGCCTGAGCAGCTGCTATTGCTTGGTGTCGGCAAGACCCAGAGGTCAGAATTCGAGCCAGCGGCAGTGATGTTTTGGAACACGCTTGAGATGTTACCCTTGGAAAGTTTCCTAGATACACAAGAGACACTGTGATTGTAATGCTGGAGAGAAACCTAAGAGTCTAATTTCCATTAAAATGTGCCATAACAATGTGTATCTGGTGCCACAAAAGTGAGTTTAAAAAAAAAAAAAAGAATTCAGGGCTTATTTGATTAGACCTGTATGATACACATCAAATGAGTGAGAAGACTCTACCAATCTCAAACACTTCCTTTTCACTGAAGCTTTTCCTCATCCTCCCATGCATCAATTCATTTAATCATAAATTAATTCCATTATTCATTGAATATTTAATCAACATTCCTGGGGATTTTACTATCTACATAAATATTAATTAGGCTGCAGATGAATGATTGAAATTTGCATCGTGGAATGTCTATTACATGTCTACAGTACCAGACAATGGACATACCATGGGAAGAGAAGCAGATGTGCCCCTGCATTGATGGGACTTGCAGAGTAGTAGAGAAAAATGTCATTAAAATAATGAATGAAGCCAATATTTGAGCAGGAATGGAGGGTGTGACTGAGAGAGCAACAAACGATTATAGCCCAGCACAGTGCCTCACAGAAATAAATGTCACTGTAAAGTCTGGGAAAGAGAAAATTATGTTTAATAAATGAATTTTAAAACATCAGAACTCAGAAAGACTTTTATTATGAGCCATTAAAATGAACTGTTTGGAACTTGGCCATCTCACTTAGCTGGAAAATGTACCCTGACCATGCTTCAGTACCCAGGGGTAACTGATAAAGGTGACAGGATCGTGTATATGGGTGTAGAATTTACTCTTGATAGGGCCTGAGAGTCATATTGAATTCAGTAACTATTCTCTGTAAACAACTTAAAAGATAGAGGACCTATATGCTTTTATTATTTTTATTCATTTTGTTTCTCCAGGGTGAAAAATCTGCATGATCATCAGTTGTCTGCATCCTGTGTTTTATGCTTGTGTAAAGAGAAAGCCAATGGAGGCATTCCTCACAGGCAATTTGTTTTTATAGTCTGTGAAACCATAAAACAACTCCCTTTAGCTACATCTGATTTAAGGTATATATAGCACAGTGCTTTTTTGTTTGTTTGTTTAAAGCATGTCTCTTGGATTTTGTGGGGAGGTGCATGTGAATCTGAAACATCAATGGGATATGCACACATCTGGAGTCCTGGAAACATCTGTAGGTCTCCCAACCTAATTAATAATTGTTTACATAGTAAAATCCCCTAAGGTTCCCTCTGTATCTCTTAAAAATGCTTCTTCTTTCTTCTTGTAGTATGTGGGTTGATATTATATCTGGATTATGTGTTTAACTGGGAAAAAAATAGAGAATTGCAATATGAGAAAAGGCCCTGGGGTCTTTTCAAATTGGTACCCCAGTGTTCTCCTCGAAAAACATGCCAGGCCAGATACATCCTGGGATCCCTTGTATCAGAGAGTGGCTAATGTTTCAACAGGTCTTTGTCTTTATGTTACAAAGAAGCTGGAGAGGCTGTAGCTATAAGAAGGGCAGAGAGATCAAAGTATCCACATATTCTTCCCTGTAGAATATTTCATTCCTACAACTCTGCCTTTTACTTTATTATGTGATGACTTTAAGGACTTCGCTCATCTTGGATCATCAACTGATGCATATGTACATACATTATCAGCCACTTCACAGTAATAATTCTGTGCATAGTCTCCAGTTGAGTATTTCAACTGTTAATGTTCATACACTTTTTGATATAATATTTTTCTACACAATGTTGCTTCTAATTATATTTCATAAAATAACTATTCATTTCAGGATGAGCAAATACATGCAATTGAAATTAACTCATTTTTACATATTAAATGACCAACTTACTCCTATTTTGCTCTTATACTTTCTTTTCCTGATGTTATTCTTATTCATGTTTCTAAAAATATATAAAATGAAAATATGAGTTAAACAAAAATTGCGCCTAAGGCACAATTAAATAATGTACTATTGGGCTTTTAGAGTAAAAGTATAAATTAGCATTTTAATAATCCATGTGAAAGCTTATTTACTGAGATATGTACAATTTGGATTTTTAATTTTGTGCAGCTACAATAATATTTGATAATAATATTTATGATGCTTTTATGAACAAGAGTATATTACAAAAATAGATGTATTTTACTATACCTTAATAAAAATGGACATGTACATGTATCATTATTTAAATGTTTATTTTCACCTCTGAGTATATTTTACCAATATTATTATAAAATAAATCATATAACATTTTTAAAAAAATGACTTTGCTTACTTAACAAAGTGGTGAGAAAAATATAATTTTTCAAAGAAAATATCAGATAAGCAAATTTCAAGATTTTTGTGTTGTTCTAGTCATCGCCATTATTGTTGATTATATGAAAAACTTGATTATATGGAAAAAAATACAGGAAGGTTTTGTACTGATACACTACCATGGAGATAATACAAATAACTTCAAAAGCCTTTCTAGAAAAGCAAAAATAGTTTAATTGGTTTATTCACAAGAAGAATTCTAAATTTATGTATGTCTGAAAATAAGACTAAGTCATGACTGATTCTCAGTGTCTCTGAAGTGCTCAACTTCTCTGCTTCCCTTGCCACACCCTGGCCAGGATGTCTTCATCTGGAGGGCCACACCTCCCTAGGTGCTAGGTCAGCTTGGACTAATTGAGAAGTGCTCTATCTCTCTGAGAAGTGCTCTATCTCCCCACTGGATTCTAAGTCTTTATCAGGTAACTCCACTTTAAAATCGCGATCTGAAACACTTGTTTCGTCACTGTCCATTTAAAGTTCATTTATGTGCCTTCACTCAATAACATATTCAATTAAATAAGCACACACTTAGTACTGTGTACTGTTTAAAAAACAATGCAATTAGCATCTCCTTCTTTTTTCAGTCATAACATGTAATTATGGAGAGAATTTTCTCCCCTCAAATTTTATGTAGTGAATCCTCTACCCCTAGTACCTCAAAATGTGACTATGCTGTACTTGGAGATAAGACCTTTAAAGGAGTAATGAAATTAAGGTGAGGATCCTACTTCAATAGGACTGGTCTCCTTATCAGAAGAAAGGGAGCCACCAGGGATATATGCTCAGAGAAAAGGCCCCGTGGGGACAGAGGAAGAAAACAGCCATCTGCAAGCCAAGGAGGTACCAGGAGAAAGCAGCACCTTGATCTTGTGATTTTAGCCTCTAGAACTCTGAGAAATAAACTCCTGTTGTTTAAGCCACCTAGTCTCTGGTATTTTGTTATTGGAGCTGTTCTGACAAACTAACCCCCCTCTCCCCCACAAGGGTAATTTTGTTTAGTTACCAAAAAGAAGTTAGCAATATTATAAAATCACTAGTTTGCCAGGGAATCAAATTTCCATGTGGAACATATAAAATGGTACCAAAATGGATTTTGAAGAAATCTACCTTCATGTCCTTTTCTCTACTTCTCTAAATCTAGCCCAGTTCATCTATGAATCCTTGTCTCCTGGCCAAAGCCAGCCTGGCTCCCTTCTGTGGCCCTACTGAAGACCTAGGCCCTGCATCACTGAAAACAAATATACGTAATGTCAGAAACTGGCTCTTTTGAACACTATATTTAAAATTAACATGAATATAATTTTCTACTTAAAATGTGCATAAAGGGAAGGGGAAAACATCCCTTGCCTGCTCACCCCATTAGCCACTCACCTTTCTCTTCCTCTCACACTCACACTGACACCTGGGACATCTCACACTTGACAAATTTAAACCTGATTCACATCCCCTTTGTCATTACCTTGTAGTATACTTAGTGTCTCGTGATTGAGGCCAGACCATACACTTTGAAATATGTGACACAGAATTGAATCAACAGCCTAGTTTCAGGGATGTACTCCTTAAATTGCTTGTTAAATAAACTTGGGTCATCTAATTTTTCTTAATTAAATAAGAAACCGTGCACTTGGTCTGCAAATCTAAGCAGTCGGACTGCCTTAGTAGTGGAATTGTGGTTGGAGTTGATAGAGTTTGGGCTTTATTTCTAAGCCATAAGTTGTCAGGTCAATCTCAGATCTGGGCATTTTTTCAGTTAGGGTCATTGCAGAATACCAGGTATGAAAATGAGTATCTCACTTTTTGCTACATGTTTTTTCTCAGACACTTTTGGATTTATTTTCCAAATATCAACACCTTCTTAATAAGATATTTATTCAGTTTCCTGTTTTCATATGAAAAGTACTTGGATGTAAATATATTGGGATTATCCCAAATAGTCCTTCATAAAATAGATAAAATTACATTTTAAGAAGAATTCATTTAAACACTTTTGCCATCATCTCAATTGCTCCATAATGATTTTTTAATTTTGTTTTCCACCAAATTTTTGCTCAATTTGGAATAGCCTTTGTATGGTGTGTATCACTGTTCATATGTATGTGTGTGTACAAGTGTTTGTGTGTATACACACATGTGTATGTATATAATAATGAAATATAATCATATATTGACCCATATATATTTAGTATATATCTAATTTTCACTACAATGGCTTCTGATTCATTAAATGCTATATAATAATCTTAAAATTTTATTTCAGTTTTAATTATCTTATATGAAGAGTTCCACAAAATTCTTATAAGAATATAACACAATTGTGGAATAAATAGAAAGTAATTAATTTTCAAGCTCCTTTGATTTTAAAATGAATGAGAATGATGAAATGAGTCACCTGTTTCATTCTGATCCTAACATGTTTAGGAAGAGGGCTTTTATCATCATCACAGAGAGGAGCCCGGTCTCCAGAAAGCATCTCTGCTTGAGCCCAGATCACTATACATCTGGTTCTTTCTTCTGTCTCTCTCTCATTAAGGTCACCAGATTTTAGCTCATCTATGACAATGAATGAAAGCTGTGGTAAGCCATTCTTATAGACCGTGGCCGCCATTAGAAGATGGTGCCGGCTTCCACTGTGGCCTGTGATAAACAACTCCTTTTATGGAGAGTTGGCACGCAATCCCTTACCACCCTATGAGAGAGCTCCACGTGGCGGCTTGGGATTGGGATGCAGGGGGCTTTATTAAGCTGTGCTTGGGTGTGTCGGGAGCGGGCGCTAGAAGATGATAGATGACTCAAGGCCTGAATAAACTGTTGAAAGAAGAATCCTGTGTCGTGTTTCCCTTGCCGGCGAGGGGTCGAGACAATTGGTGGCCCGTATGGGGAATTAATATTCCTCGAACCCAGGATCCAGAACTTTCAGCAGTCAGGGTGGTGCACCAGTAAGTTCCCAGGTAAGTGGGAATCCGCAAGTAAGTAGCGGGACGCTCCTCTGTAGAAAAGGAGAGAGCGGGGATTTCATAGAACGGAACGCTCCTCCGTAGAAAAGGAGAGAGCAGGGATTTTTGTACTTTCACTTTCATTATATCTTTGGAGACATTATGGGCGCTACCTCTTCAAGCCCAATTTTGTTGGCCCTAGATGGGTTGCTACGTTCAAAAGGACTTAAGGTAAAGCAGAGCACTTTGCAGATGTTTTTGAGAGAAGCTGATATAGCAGCTCCTTGGTTTGCCTTTTCAGGGAGTCTTACGATTCCTAGCTGGGACAAATTAGGGAAAGATCTAGATTTCGCTCGTGAACAAGGCACCTTAGAGGGTGGTGTTATACCACTTTGGAAGTTAGTTAGAGGATGTATAGCAGATAGTAAATGCCAAGAAGCTGTGAGTGAGGGTCAAGCTGTTCTTGAGCAACTACATGAGGAAAAATCTGAAGGATCACATAGTGAAGTGGCAGAGAGTATTAAGAGTAAGAGTAGTGAGAAGGCAAAAGAGCCTGAAAATAAAAATAGGAGAAGGCTCTACCCAGACTTGACCGAATTAAAAACGCCTGAGAACACAAGCGACTCAGAGAGTTCTGAGGACCTTGATATATTGCTACAACAACTACGTAAGATAAAAATGAAAAAGAAGAAAAAGGAGACACAGGGCACGCAGGCCTACTGTAAGAAGGGGAAGGGATCTAATATTGGTCAACAAAACCCTGAGGAGGAGGAGGTAGAATATCTAGAAGGAGATATGGTGCCGGTTGCCCCACCCCCGTATGTGGGGGTAAGCCAAGGTTCCGGGAGATCTTTTCATGCGCAAGTTTGGAGGACAGTTAATACAGATATGGGACTTGCATACCCTGTATTTCAGGACAATAACAGGGGAAGATATCATGAGCCTTTAGACTTTAAGATAATTAAAACCTTGGCAGAATCTGTCCGCACTTATGGCATAGATGCCGCTTTCACCCTTACTCAGGTGGAGGGACTTACTAGATTTTGCATGACTCCTTCAGATTGGGCTAGTCTAGTCCGCGCTTGTGTTTCCCCAGGGAAATACTTGGATTGGAGAGCATTTATGCTAGAGGGTGCAGTAGAGCAAGCTGCCCAAAATCATGCAGCGGGACGCCCTGCCTGGGATAAGGATATGCTTTTGGGACAAGGCAGGTTTGCTAATCAACAAACAGGATACCCCCCTGAGGTATATGAACAGATTAATAACATTTGTATCCGTGCATGGAAATCACTCCCAAATAGAGGAGAAGTGTCTGGCAATTTGACAAAAATTATACAAGGCCCCACAGAACCTTTCTCAGACTTTGTTGCCAGGATGGTGGACGCCGCAGGAAAAATCTTTGGTGACCCTGATAGAGCAATGCCCTTGATTAAACAACTTGTCTTTGAACAATGTACTAAAGAATGTAAAGCAGCTATTACTCCTTATAAAAACAAAGGCATAGAGGCCTGGATGAAAGTCTGTAGAGAAATAGGTGGGCCGTTAACTAATGCAGGCCTTGCTGCTGCTGTCCTTCAATTATCACATAAATCCAGCCCTGTTGCCGGAAAGTGTTTTGGGTGCGGTCAAGGAGGACATTTTAAACGAGAATGTCCTAACAAGAAGGGAACATCCAAAATTGAGCCCACCTCTGTTAGCCGTCAACCGGGCTTATGCCCCAGATGTAAAAAGGGAAAGCATTGGGCTAATGAGTGTAGGTCCGTCAGAGATATACATGGTCAACCTTTAAAAGATAGAAACATGTCAAAAAACGGCCGGGGGGGCCCCCGACCCCAGGGCCCGCAAATATATGGGGCAATGGAAAATGGGACAATGGAAACCGAGTCATGGCCGTCCCTGCGCCATCCCAAGAATCGCGGAGAGCCACTGCAGGTGCCGCGGGACTGGACCTCTGCTCCGCCGCCAGACTCGTATTAACACCTAAAATGGGAGTCCAACTGGTGGAGACTGAATTTAAAGGACCTTTACCACCTGGCACTGTGGGCTTGTTAATTGGGCGTGCTTCCTCTGTCCTACAAGGCCTTCATGTTTTCCCTGGGATTATTAATCCGGATACGGTGGGAACAGTGAAGGTTATGGTGGAGGCTCCAAAAGGCATTGTGTCCATCTCCCCAGGAGACCGGGTTGCTCAATTGCTAATTTTACCCAGTTTACATACCCGCTTTCCTGCTGATTCCTTTTTAAGGACAAGTGCTGAAATTGGAACTACCGGAGGGAATTGTGTTTACCTGTCCTTAGATATGGATGACCGTCCCACTTTAAAGTTAACTATAGAGGGCAAATCAATTTTAGGTTTACTAGATACTGGGGCGGATCGTAGCATAATTGCATTAAAGGACTGGTCAAAGGGGTGGCCGGTGCAGCTCTCAAATCAATCACTAAGAGGTTTGGGATACGCTCAAGCTCCACAAGTCAGCTGCAGGCATTTATCATGGAAAGATTCTGAAGGACGTTCTGGCACTTTTCAACCATATGTGCTCGATCTCCCAATCTCTCTATGGGGACGTGATCTTATGAAGGACATGGGGTTTCAACTTAGTAATGAATATTCACCAGTTGCCCAAAAGATAATGCAGGACATGGGATATAGACCAGGTTTTGGATTAGGAAAAAATTTGCAGGGGCGTAGACATCCTTTAGAACCTCAACAAAAACTTGATAGACATAGGCTGGGTTTTTCTTAGGGGCCGCTGAGGATCAGGTGCCCATTACCTGGAAAACAGGGGAGCCGGTGTGGGTTCCTCAGTGGCCGCTCCCCTCTGAAAAATTGACTGCAGCTTATGCTTTAGTACAAGAACAATTAAAGTTGGGTCATATAAAACCCTCCACTTCTCCATGGAATACACCCATATTTATTATTAAAAAAAGGTCTGGAAAATGGCGGTTGTTACATGATCTACGGGCCATTAATGCTCAAATGCAGCTCATGGGACCCATTCAGAGAGGTTTGCCTTTGCTTTCAACAATTCCAAAAAATTGGCCAGTGATATGTATAGACATTAAAGATTGTTTCTTTTCCATTCCATTGCATCCTCAGGACTCCGAACGTTTTGCTTTTACTCTGCCTTCATGTAATCATGAGGAACCTGATCAAAGGTTTGAATGGGTGGTTTTGCCTCAAGGCATGGCCAATAGTCCTACAATGTGTCAAATGTTTGTAGGAGCGACCATTGTTCCACTCAGACAAAAGTATCCATTGTTAAAGTGTATACATTATATGGATGATATATTGCTGGCAGCCAAAACCAAATATATGTTGGAAGCAGCTTACACTGATTTGGTACATTTATTACAATCAAAGGGCTTGCTTATTTCACCTGATAAAGTACAAACAGGAGGTTCTATTGATTATCTTGGTGCTAGTATCTCTTGTAAAACTATTACACCCCAAAAGGTGACTCTCAGGACTGATAATTTACGTACCTTAAATGATTTCCAAAAATTATTGGGTGACATAAATTGGATTAGGGGTTATTTACATATTCCCAATGCTGAATTAAAACCCTTGTATGAAATTCTTAAAGGTGATTCAGACCTTTCTTCCCCTCGGCATCTTACTGAGGAAGCAAGGTCAGCGCTGCTGAAAGTGGAGGAGGCTATACAACATGCTAGCCTTTGCAGGCTTCAAGAGGATAAGCCTCTTCAATTATGTGTGCTCGCCACTGTACGGCAACCCACTGGAGTTTTATGGCAAGATGGTCCTTTATTGTGGATACATCCACGTATATCCCCTGGAAAATCCCTTGAGTATTATCCTGATGCAGTTGCTTCCTTAGCTATGTTAGGGATACAACAAAGTATACAATTTTTTGGTTTTCCTCCGACGTCTGTGATTGTCCCTTATACGTGTCAACAAATTCAAGTTTTGTGTGCTAACCTGGATAATTGGGCTATATTGCGATGCTCTTTTCCAGGAGAGATAGATAATCACTATCCTTCACATCCTCTTATAACATTTGTTAAGGAACATCCTATCATTTTTCCTAAAATCACTTCTTCTACGCCTATCCCAGGAGCTGCAAATATCTTTACAGATGGATCCAAAACTGGTATTGGAGCCTATGTGGTAAATGATCAACCTCCTATCCAACATCAGTTTGCTCCTGGCAATCCACAATGGGTGGAGTTACAAATTGTCATAAAAGTATTTGAACAATGTCCATTTCCTTTTAACTTAATCTCAGATTCTATTTATGTAGTTCAAGCTTTAAAGGTGTTGGAAGCAGTGGGTCCCATACACACATCAGGAGTAATGTCTTCCCTTTTTCTCCATCTTCAAACACTGATTTGGAATCGCTCCGCCTGTTTTTACCCTTTGCATATTCGAGCTCACACAGGTTTACCGGGTGCTCTTTCTGCTGGCAATGCCCAAGCTGACCTTGCTACTCGTCCTTCTTGGATGTTCCTCGTTTCCTCCTTAGACCAAGCTAGAAACTTTCACAGTAAATTTCATGTTAATGCACGAGCACTTCAAAAGCGCTTTACTATCTCCCGTGCTGATGCTCGCCAGATTGTCTTGGATTGCCCTAATTGCGTCATTTTGCATCATCCTCCTTCTGTGGGCGTAAATCCTCGTGGTTTGCGGTCTTTAACAATATGGCAAATGGATGTCACTCATATCCCTGACTTTGGCAAGCTTAAGTATGTCCATGTGTCTGTGGATACTTGTTCTGGCATTATCCATGCTTCTGCTTTGTCTGGTGAAAAGGCTGGAAATGTTATCACGCATTGCTTGGAAGCCTGGGCAGCATGGGGCTTACCACAGACCATTAAAACGGACAATGGTCCAGCGTATACTGGACGACAATTTTCTTCCTTTTGCAGCCAGATGGGTATCCAGCTTGTCCATGGTTTACCTTACAATCCACAAGGTCAGGGTATTGTAGAGCGTGCTCATAAGACTCTAAAAGAGATGTTAATAAAACAAAAAGGGGGAATTGGCTTAGGCCACACCCCGAAAGAGCGCCTCTCCCTGGCTCTATTTACTATTAATTTCTTGAATTTGGACATCCAAGGGCGCTCTGCTGCGACTAGGCACTGTTCGCCCTCTGCCCCGAACTTTGGGCACGTTAAGTGGAAAGATGTACTTTCTGGACAATGGTATGGGCCTGATCCCGTGCTGGCATGGGCACGAGGTTCCGTCTGTGTTTTCCCACAGGACCGGACGGAGCCGGTGTGGGTTCCAGAACGCCTGACAAGAAGAGTCCCGACATCAATCAACCAACAACAGGAGGCGCTACAACAATCTCATGATGAGGACCATCCTTCTACTGAGTGTCCTGGTTCTAATGCTGATATCGATGGTACAGGGGACATCAATGCAGTGGTGGGCGGTAGCTCGAACGTGGCCAATGCCGATGCCGGTTCATAGCAATTCTAGTGTTCTCCCCACTCTTTTTTCTACTTCATGTGAGATGTCTGCTCCTTGTGTTTCCCCTAGAGGGGACCAAGATCGGTCCTTCAATCTCTCCAGCATCAATCTCACAGGAGTTTTTTGCTTCAGTTTTTCCAAGGGTGATTGCATCCATTTAAAACTTAAGAACTTGACTAACTGGGAGGACCCATTGCAGTACAGTCGGATCTCGCAGGGAGTTTTGGGTGCAGTGCTCCTACAAATTAGCTCAGGGAAAAACCAGGGCTCAGGAAGCTTGACAAATACTTCTGAGCTTAATATTACCACTCTGGCCATTACTTCCCAGGTGTTAATTCCGTTGTCTCCTTCTAATCAGACCTCTAATGCCACTCATTTTAAGGCTTCTCCTTATTGCACTCCTGAGTGTGGCTTCCCCCCAACATTCACGCCTTGCCAAGATCATTCTTGGGAGAAACATCAGGTCGCTAAAGGTTTCTCCCTTTCCCCCTCTCTTAAAAGATACTTGTATAATTCTTCCAACAATAATTCCTCTATAGGAGCAGGTTGGTCTTGGTTTCAATGGTTGATTTCCAATGAAAAGGGAGCCACAGCTGATATTTCCGCTTTGGCTCAATTACGAGGAGTCCAAAGTTGGCTGTTTAATGTTTCTGGCAGTACCCAAGACTCGGAGCGAGGTAGGAGGCTTAAAATTTCTGCAAATAATTCACAATTATCTAATGCTACATTACCCTCCGCAGCAGTCTGTCTCCAATCTCCGTTCCTGTTTATTTTGGCTAATGATACATCACAGGGGATGCTTAATTGTTCTAATATTACCTGCTATTTGTCTGAGTGTTGGAATGGCTCCTGGACTACGGCAGTGGTTATGAAAGTTCCGACCTTTGTCCCGATTCCGGTTACTGCAGATCCAGAGTCTTTTCCTATTGTTGAACTGATTAGAGCCCGTAGAGATTTTGGAATTACGGCAGCTATAGTGACAGCTGTGGCGGTATCTGCTGCTGCAGCAGTTACAGCTGGAGTAGCCATGGCCAGCCAGGTACAAACTGCTGCCACTATTAATCAGGTTATTCAACAAACATCCACCATACTTGAATCTCAAAGTAGAATTAATCAACACATTTTATCTGGGATTCTGGCTGCTAATCAAAGGATAGATCTGCTTCAAGCTCAAGTTGAGGAGTTGTTTGATCTAGTACATTTGGGTTGTGTCGATCAACGTGCGCATTTATGTATAACCTCTGTCAGATTTAATGATTCCAGAAATGCCTCCCGCATCATCGGGGAGTATCTATCCGGAACCTGGTCCATGGAAGCAGAAAACTTGATCCAGTCTCAACTAACTCAGATTGCTGTTTTGAATAGTACCCGTGTCGAACCAGTGACTTTGGGTCAATTCACCAGTTGGCTATCCTCTGCCTTTTCCTTCTTTAAGGAATGGGTGGGAGTGGGCATTTTTGGGGCAATGTGTTGCTTCGGTGTTATACTTTGTTTGTGGCTTCTCTGTCGCCTTAAAACTCGCCATGCACAAGAAAAGGCTATGATTGTACAGGCTCTTGCGGCCTTAGAAAATGGCATTTCTCCACAAATCTGGCTTGCACATCTTAAACAGTGATTTCTGGGCAGGGCCATTGCACCCCAAGTTAGTTTCACATTGCACTGGGATTGGCCTGTCCTCTTCCTTATTCTCTCCCAGTGCTGAATAGCCCTTGCACTCTGCAGGTCTTGTTACCATTGCACGCAGATGGGTTTCAGGACTGGTCTTTCTTCTCGGCTACAGACTCTTTACCTTCCTCTGGGGCTTAGGGATTGTGTTGCCAACTTAAATTTTGTCATTATTACCAGGCTACCTGTGTTATCCTACTTCTCGCCGTTGTCACGATGCAGGATGCGAGGCAAGGCACTGCACTTGAGTGATCCCTCAACGGACCTCAAGGAAAGCATGTCCTATTGCATGCGGGTTTGACGTCCACGCCCCGCCCTACGAAAAAAGGCATCGGCTGATATGGGATCAGGTCTGGGGAAGGCGCCTCCTTAGGACTGAACCATACATTGCAGCCACTTCTGCACAGTGGGATAGGACCTCTACTTTCACCTGCATTGTTATATAAAATAGAAGGGGGAACTGTGGTAAGCCATTCTTATAGACCGTGGCCGCCATTAGAAGATGGCGCCGGCTTCCACTGTGGCCTGTGATAAACAACTCCTTTTATGGAGAGTTGGCGCGCAATCCCTTACCACCCTATGAGAGAGCTCCACGTGGCGGCTTGGGATTGGGATGCAGGGGGCTTTATTAAGCTGTGCTTGGGTGTGTCAGGAGCAGGCGCTAGAAGATGATAGATGACTCAAGGCCTGAATAAACTGCTGAAAGAAGAATCCTGTGTCGTGTTTCCCTTGCCGGTGAGGGGTCGCGACAGAAAGCATGTTTTCTAAGACATTCTAAACCATACATCATGGACTCACTTGCCTTGACTAAGAACCAGGCCTCTTCGTGGGTGTCACCTTCTGGAGGAAAAACTTGGTTTCTACCTTCATCAGAGGTCACAGACCTAAAGGTCCTTCAATAAATTTTGTTTCAATTTCATCATTTTTTAAAAGTAATTCATTGTTGCTAATATTTAAACACCAGATTTCATATACAAACCTGATTTTCTTGTGAGGACTGTATCCTAACCAGTGGCACCACTAGAGCATCCCGCAAATCTGTATTTCTGTCTTGTTTCGTAACTGGAAGACCTGACAAGTCTGGGACAATGTTGTACTTCTCAGTAGTTCACTAGGCTGAGTTTGATGGAGATGACCCCCCAACACTTAATGCTTTACCAATTACAATTCAGTCATTTTTGATATTTTCTTTATCTTTTTTTGGAGGGGGGGGTTTGAGGATTGAATTCAGAGTTGCTCTACCACTGAGCTACATCTCCAGGTGTTTTGTTTTTTTTTTTATTCTGAGACAAAGTCCTAGCTAAATTATTTAGGGTCTCACAGAGTTGCTAAGGTTGGCCTTGAACTTGCAATCATCCTGCCTCAGCCTCCTGAGTCATTGGAATTACAAGTGTGTGCAACTGTGCCCGGTTCATTTTTGGTGTTTTCCATTCCTCATTAGGTGCTTGAGTTTGTGACCTCTGGTTTAGATTAAACATGAGTAATTTTTTTATAGTATCCAGTCTTTAATCATGTATTTATTTTTCTTGAAAAAGTGTCTCCATACAAATAGGATTTCTTAGTGGCACTTGTGTTAACCCAGTTTCTTCAAACATTACTCAATATTTAATATAATAGTAAATTATTAGCATACAGAACATGTAGAGTTTACTAAGTGAGAAAAAAATGCCACGAAATTTACCTAGACTGTATCTCTTCTTGTAATGGGCTTTAAAATGTTTAATATCACTCAGTAGGATCACTCAATATGGAGAATGGAGGTATCAATCTCTCTAACCAACACGTGTTGCAGAAGAAAATCCTAGGCACTGTTTTCCATCATTTTGCTTATTACAGAGATTGTGAAGTTGCCAATAGGTACATTGGAAAATCCCTCTCTCCCTAACAGCCTAGAGTGTGAGACATTAGTTAGGACCTTGGGTGAAGATGCAGAAACTTTACAATATTTTGAATATGTATAAATTGGTAATCCCTGCCAAATTATTGGGCTCATAAAGTTCTGACCATAAGAAGAAACTGATTTCCATTTTTTAAAAAATTACATATCTGGATTTAGTCCTGCCTCTGCTACCCCCTCAGCATGAGACCTTAGGCAGTTGGTTTCACTTGGCTGAGAGTTTCTATTTCAGATAAGATGAGGATTGAGATGGTGCCACTGCAGTGTTATTGAGGCTCAAGAGGGATGTTTCAAGATTATGTGCATGACACACAGTAGGGGTTTACAAATATTAGCTGTGATAATCATTATTCCCGCCACAGTCATCAGTATGGTCATTATCCTTACTTCCTCTGCAAGGGGGCTTTCATCTCAGTCCTCCCTTTTATAGCTTCCTTTTAGTCAACAAATATCTATTGAATGTTAAGTATGCAGCAGGCAGTGCTGGGATAGAGGACAAAGCAAAGAAAAGGAGAGGGGGAAAAAATCCATCTGGTGGCTTACACCCAGTAGGGGAATTCAGACTGCATTTGAGGTATCAACTGGTCATAGCAGTGCAAAAGATGAGCCCATGATGTTCTTGGCCCACACCTCCCTAACAATGAGCTGTGCTGTCGTTTGGATATAATTAGTCCCACCAGGTTTGGTTCTGGAAACTTGGTCCCAAATCTAATGGTCTTGAGTGGTGGGGAAGCTTTAAGGAGGAGGCTCATGGGAGGTGATTATGTGAGCAGGATCACGAAATTCAGGAGGAACTGCTGTTCATTCTGTGGGAGTGCATTAGGTCTCATGTGGCTAGACTGGTTGTCCTGAAGAAGGGTTTGAAAGCAAGCCCATCTCACTTGTTTACTCCCCTCCACACATGCCCCATGCTGCTCTCATGTGTGATGCTCATGTGTGATTCTGCTCTCATGTGTGATGCTGCTCTCATGTGTGATGCTCCAGCTTGGTGATGCCTCTACCATGTTGTGACATAGCAGAAGTCTCTCTCCAAAGAGCAGACAGATAGGAATGGACTTTCAACCAAA
The DNA here is from genome assembly GCF_001458135.2 of Marmota marmota marmota. Lineage (NCBI taxonomy): Eukaryota > Metazoa > Chordata > Mammalia > Rodentia > Sciuridae > Marmota > Marmota marmota. Next base: position 15,059,080 of record NW_025999998.1, on the reverse strand, counting down.
TTTGGACTTTAAACCTTCAAAAGTGTGAACTAAATAAAACACGTTTCTTTATTAAAGCATCCAGTCTCAGTGATGTTGTGATAGAAACACAAAACAGTAAAATAAGCCTGATGGGTTGCTCTGAATTGGACTTTCCTTTAATTTATATTAAGGTATGACTCTTCTTATTACAAAGGAGGAGAGAAAATGGAACTTCTTTAAAAAGAAATAAGAGTAAAGTTTGGTTAACAACAATATAAATCTTTACCAGATTAATAAACAAGAAAGCCAATTTTATCCCAAAATTAATTTGGGGAACTTACTCATCATAACTTAGTTTATATATGTCAATAAAGATGCAGATTTGCTTGAGAATGAAATAGCCATGCAGAGTAGTGTCTGCTGTAATACTAGGAAAGTAAAATATAGCATTGTAGCACATCCTGAAAATTTAAATTTTGAATTACTTGCTCTTAAACTGTCTCCTACAACTCACAGGCTATTTTTTATTGATTTTATTTTTTAAAATACATGACAGCAGAATGTATTACAATTCATATTACACATATAGAGCATAATTTTTCATATCTTTGTATAAAGTATATTTATGCCAATTCATGTCTTTATACATGTACTTGTTTTTTTTGCATTACAATTCTTATTACACATATATACCACAATTTTTCATCTCTGTTTGTATAGAAAGTAGGTTGACACCCAATTTGTGTCTTCATACATGTACTTTGGATAATGATGGCAAGGATGTGGGGAAAAAGGCACACTCATACATTGCTGGTGGGACTGCAAATTGGTGCAGCCAATATGGAAAGCAGTATGGAGATTCCTTGGAAATCTGGGAATGGAACCACCATTTGACCCAGCTATCCCTCTCCTCAAACTATACCCAAAGGACTTAAAAACAGCATATTACAGGGACACAGACACATCAATGTTTATAGCAGCACAATTCACAATAGCTAAACTGTGGAGCCAACCTAGATGTCCTTCAGTGGATGAATGGGTAAAAAAAAATGTGGCATATATACACAATGGAATTTTACTCAGCAACAAAAGAGAACAAAATCATGGTGTTTGCAGGTAAATGGATGATGTTGGAGAAGATAATGCTAAGTGAAGTTAGCCAATTCCCCCGCCCCCCCAAAAAAATGCCAAATGTTTTCTCTGATATAAGGAGGTTGACTCATAATGGGGAAGGGAGGGGGAACATAGGATGAATAGATGAATTCTAGATAGGGAGGAGGGGAGAGAGGGAAAGGGAGGGGGTAAGGGATTAGCAAGGATGGTGGAAGGTGATGGACATCATTATCCAAAGTACATGTATGAAGACTCATAGACTATTTTTATTTATGTTTTTACTGGAATAATACTACATCTTTATAAATCTTCATTCTTTCATAAGTCAAAATAATTTCCACTTATTATTAAATTAATATATGTTAAACATTTGCACTTACTATATTCAGAGCATGTGTATGACTAAGATATGCATGGAAAATTCTTAGTATTTCTATGACAAGATTGGCCATGGTAGGTAGACTAAATCATATCAGTAAACTATAAAGGAACTCATTAAGTCCTTTTGGTGTAACCAATGGTTTGTGGCTTTTATTAATAATTTAGGAAAACAAAATGTCACATCTTAAGTAATTTGTGGAAGCAACAATGGAATAGCATCAAGGAAATCTGAATTCTAAACATAGTTCTCAGTGAGATGTTGGGAAATCTTTAATCTACTTTAATTCCATTTAAGAGTTATGAAAGAAGGGTTGGTTGTGTTAAGTGATCTCTAAGTGGTTTCTAGAACTAGAGAAAATGTGGGCAGCTGGATCCACAAAAGGGGTATGGAAAGGAACATGTTGATACAGGCAAGAGACTGTATGCATCAGAAGAGGTAATCCTTCCCAAAACTAGGTTCTTTGCTTATTTTGATTTACCCTTTGTTCAGTATTGAGGACATCCAATGAATAATGTCCATAGTATTTACCAGAGTTTAGTACAACTGCAAGATGGATGTAAATCAGATAGAGATTAGAATATTCATGATCAAATGATCAAAGCTGGTTGCACCATGTGGCTTAATAAGCTTGCTAATTCTCTCACCTGAATTAAATATAGCTCTCTTCTTAGTCTCTGGCTAAATCAAACATTTTCAGGTTTCCTCTGGGAACATGGAATTTGAAAGAATGAACAGGGCTCGCTGTCGTTTATTGAGGAACAGCTCTGCATATTTATAGAGCTGGAGGAGGTTTGACAGTTATGACAGTTTAATAGTTGAACAGTTTGACAGTTGGCATGGGGTGCTTTCTGATTGATGGGTAAGGATCATGTGAGCCAGCAGGGCTCACCATTGGAAGGCTCTTCTTGGGGGATGGGGAAGTTAGTCTTTGGAGCTGGGGTGACTCCCAACATTCCCCCCTCTTTGTTATTAAATGAGAGTGGGCGTAGACTCATTCTAGCTGCTTCTTGCTGAGATGGGGCAGTGTGGAAGAATCAGAGAGGAGGGAAGTAAAGAGCCCCCACAGGAGGGCAGAGAGGACTGGTATAACTTCAGGAACCAGATCAATGAAGGTTTCTTGCCACCACAGATCCAGGATGGTGTCAGTCCATTCAGCATAGGTCTTGACTAGAGGTATCATCAGTAGCCAGGAGTTGGTAATTCCTGAGAAGAAGCTGGTTAAAAGCTTGATTGGAAATTTTTTACCCACCTGAGTCTGAACGAACTTTATGATAAAGGGAAGGAACAGGCAAAGGGAGTTTTTATAGCCCAAATCTAATGGGGTCTCTGGGTATGCAAGCTGCCTTGTTGGCACAAGGAGAGTTAAGTGTTCCACCTTGAGCAGGGGCTTGGGCGTTTGGGCTTGAAGCAAACAGGTGATAAAGAACCAGACAGAGAGCCCCCTGCACCGGCAAGGTAGAGGGAACTGTGACCATCCACAGAGCAGGCCCAGCGGCCTGCTGAGGGGCAGAGCCGCCCCCCACCCCCCGCGCCTGCCAGGTAGG
>NW_025999998.1:14991404-15051581 GCF_001458135.2 Marmota marmota marmota | reverse complement strand
GGATAGGAAAGGCAGCAGAACACAACAGACACTAGTATGGCAATATGTAAATCAATGGATGTGTAACTGATGTAATTCTGCAATCTGTATATGGGGTAAAAATGGGAGCTCATAACCCACTTGAATCAAAGTGTGAAATATGATATATCAAGAACTATGTAATGTTTTGAACAGCCAACAATAAAAAATTAAATAAAAAAAAACATGTTATGATGCCAATAAAAAATTTTTTATAAACAGAAAAAAAAATATGTACATAAGCACAGTTTTTATGGTTGTTTAACAAGTTTCTGTCTAATGAATCAATTCTTGTATTCAAGCAAATGCACTCAACAGTACAGAGGTGATGTCATTCAACAAATTGAAAGCATCACACAAAAGTCATGTTCCCAAACATTGTTATATCCAATATGCCCATACTAGAATCAATTCTTTTTTGTTGTTGTTCTTTTTAGATTTACATACAGTAGAGTGTACTTTGACATATTAGTCATACATGGAGTACAACTTGTTCTAATTAGGGTCCCATTCTTGTGATGTGGAGTTTCACTGGTCATATATTCATATATGAAATAGGAAAGTTATGTTCAATTCATTCTACTATCTTTCTTGTTCCCATACCTCCTCCCTTCCTTTCATTTCTCCTTTGTCTTATCCAATGAGTTTTTAAAGGAAACTTTTAGCTCTGTTTATCCTGCCCACCCCCTGCCATTTTGTGTTAGCATCCACACATCAGAGAAAACATCTCCCTTTGGTTTTTTTTGGGATTGGCTTAATTTCACTTAGCATGATAGTCTCTAGTCTCCAGTTCCAACCGTCTTCTGTCAAATGCCATACTTCCATTCTTCTTTATGGAAGAGTAATAGTCTGTTGGGTATATTTATCACATTTTCTTTATCCATTCATCTGTTGAAGGGCACCTAGGTTGGGTGCATTTAGCTCTATAAACATTGATGTGGCTGTGTCACTTTAGCATGCTGAATTTATGTCCTTAGGGTATATTCCAACTGGGTCAAATGGTGGTTCCATTCCACAGGTTTTCTGTGGAGTCCCCACAGTAGCTTGAAAGAAATGTCTTCTGTCTGTTCTTTTTTTATAGTCAAGAATTTAACTCTTCTGTCCTGTTCATGTATTTGTTTATCTATCTTTTTATGGTTTAATGTCTTTCCTGGAGATACTTATGATGTGAGTATGATCTCAAAATTCATTTTTATATATAAAACCTACCCTAGTGAGAAATGAGGGACAATTGGAAGCTTCTTGTAGAGTATTCTTTATAATTATTCTTTATGTGATCTGATAAAATATGCAGATACTTTTGACACACTAGTTTGAGATCTCAGAGTGCCAGATGTGAAATGAGGAAGACAAAACAGTTGCTAATTTTCTTCCAGAACCTTACCTACATATTTGTCATCACTTATCAGTGAACCACAGATTCTTCACTCATGCCTGTGCCCTATCCTCAAGCTCAAGAAACTTCTGTTTCTAGGGAAATTGAGAATATAAGACTACAGAAATCTTCATAGGACTTTTAAACAAGAGCTGTAAAACTACCATGTAATCTCACTCTCTGGACTTCAGATTTGCTAATGACATGAGTAGGATTCATTATGGCAAGACCTTGATGAAAAGAACCAAGGGAGATTATAACTTTCTGGGCACTCAGTGCATCTCATCATCGTCCTCTGTTTCTCACTGAAACTTTCATCCTAGTATAAATTTACATCCTTGAAATAAGATAATATCGTAATGTAGTATAATTAGCCAATTTAGGGGCTGACAAACTCCCAGGGAGCTTAGTAGACAGCAGTGGACTGTAGCAACTGGGAGAGCTTCACTGGAAGATGTGAGTAAGCCATCATTTGCTTTCACTACCAGAGTCTTCTTGTCACTGTGCACATATCTCTTGCTAAATAAAGGGCCCAAACGATATTGGCCACTGCACAGATGATTACACTTCTGGGATCAAAGTTGACATTCTTGGATGTCAACACTACCAATACTTTCATCAACTCAGATGCATCCATGGTGACAGATTTTCTCAAGCAAACAACAACAGTGAAGGATTCTGCTTCTGCATTTAGAATAGGCAACAAAAATGTGTGCTTTTTTTAATGAATCTTTTAGCTCCCTCCATAATTCACTTAATATAAAAGAATATTTTTGCCAGGAAATAAAATGTGTTCATGATATGTCTGCCTGCAAAACACTCTTCATTTTTTAATATAACTTGCCTCATTATTTCCATTCCATTCATTACCACTATGGGCACCATGTTAAGTGAGAGGAGAAAGGCATCTTCATGTTTATTTCTCATTTCCATGGTTAAACTGGAGATTTCATATAAGGGGGAGAGACCAAGGGCCAGGAAAAGATATCTGATTTCTGTCCTTGCTTCCAAATGCTCTTACAAAACCAAAAGCATCACTAAAATTATAAAATATGTGGTCACCTCTCCAAGAGTGACTATTATGTCAAATATTATTTTCAGGAATAAGTCACCAAAAATTAAAAAATGAAAACTTTATTTTTGCAGTTTTAACCATAGACTAAATAGTCTTCCACACTTTAAACATTTAGAAAAAAATGCAGAGACTCGGTGTACATAGTCTCCTTTTATCCATGGTTTTGCTTTCTAAGGTTTCAGTCATCCACAGTCAATCATGGTCAGAAAAAAATTAAATGGCAAATTCTAGGAAAATAAAATTCACAAGTTTCAAATTTCACACATTCTGAGTATCATGATACCTTACTCCATGAAGCTCTATCTGTCTGTGCCATGAATCATTCCTCTACCCAGCAAATCTACACTGTATACACTACCTTCCACTTAGTAACTTAGTAGCCATCTTGGTTATCAAATTCACTGTTGTGGTATTGTGGTACTTACAAATCATTCCTTAATAGTGACACTAAAATGCAGGAACAGTGATGCTGGATTCGAGACATGAAAGCTTTTGATTTAAAAGGGAAGAAAGTGCATGGTGAGATTAAAATTTATGGTGGAAATGAATCTTCTATCTATGAAATTGAAAAAGGAACAATTCATTCATGCCAGTTTTGCTGGTATACTTTAAACTGCAAATTATAGCCACAGTGCATGATAAGTGCTTGGTTAACATGGAAAGGCATTAAATTTGTAGGTGGAAGACTTGAGCAGACAATGTGTTTTGATGGATGGCAATGTGCTGCACTAGGAAGAATTACATATAGAGTGCAGGGATGGGTACAGTTTTTAGTTTCAGGCATTCATTGAAGATCTTGGAATGTATCCCCCAATGAGTAAGGAAAGACTACTGTAGTTGATGGAAAACTGTCCTTACTTGATACACAGAGAGGAGAAAATCAAATTGTTGTACAACAAATTGATGTCTTTATCCTCAATTTAATTCTTTTCACATTTCTAACCACCAGATCCAAATCCTACTGTGTAAGTCACTAACAAACAGAAAAAGATGTAGACAGCAGCCTTGTGGTTTGGAAACTACTTGAGGCCACAGGAACTAACATTAGCTGAGAGACCTGAACCCTGTCACTTTACTTCAGTGCATCCCAGTATCCTCATCTAAGCATTCTATCTTGCAGAATTAGACAGATGTTCTTTCAACAAATATTTACAGAACTCCTTAATGTTAGACTCTAAGAATTCAAAACAAAATTACATAGACTAGGAGGAAACTAGATAAACAACAACAACAACAAAAAGATAACAAAATGGGAAATGCTATTAAACAATTTGGTACAAAGTAATCTATCATTTTTTGAGAATCAAATTAGATCATTATCCAAAGAAAGAACTTAGTGAATCACAAACCATTTGGTGTGTATCTAATTGGCTATCTGACTCCCATTCTGTCTTTAAACTTCCCAGGATGTTTATTAAGGTGATTTTTAAAACTTTCCTATTTCTGCATGACCTGTTCTACCTAGACATAAGTGGCTGATCCAAAGGTGGGCCACTAGCCCAGGACAGATCTTCCTTAGGAATAGGAAAGAATTAGGAAAGATCGTCCTCTCTTTCAGGAGTTAGATCTGTAAACTCTTAAAATCTGAAGATATAATTTTGAAGCCACTGACCCACCAAGTGGACCTAAGAAACCATGGAAGTAGGTCTGAACAATAAATGGGGTAAAATAAATAAATAAATAAATAAATAAATAAATAAATAAATAAATAAAAGAGAAGCCTTGTGACCTTACATTCATTGTTGCTAGTGCTCTCTGAAGACCCAGGTACACTATTATCCTTAGGTTGAATTCCTTCTCATTTAAACTAGCTAAATTTGTTCCTATGCATATATAGAATATTGTTATCTATCATATTTTATGGTAAAAAAATAGATAAAAATAGAAAACACAACTAAACTGTCACACTTGGATTACTTAAGAGACAAGTAGCATTGTTGGGTAGCATACTGGTTGGCTATTGTCAATTTCTAGCTTTCTTTCATTTTTTAGTAGACTGATACTTGATTTCTTCAAAATATTTTTAAAGTATCTTAATAAACTACAATAATTCCTGCCAATAGCAAAGAGTTATCTTCTAGTTTAGATGAGCATGATAGGCTCTACAAAAGAATGCCAAGAGTCAAAGGAATATTTACCTTGGAAATCTTATGCAGCATAAATAATTCTATATTATCTGAAAGAAAATACTATCTTCTCTGATTGTTTTGCCTCTGTAAATTCACAGATGAAATTAATAAGCTACATCTACTTGGTTGGCACTGTTTTTCCAAGTAACGATCTTGGGAGTTAAAATTGAGAGATCAGCCAAAATGAGCATTTAAGCTAAAAAGAAAAAAAAAAAAACACAAAATCAATGCAACAGCTACTATTTGCAACCCTTCCTTTCTTCTCTCTGTTCCAAAAGATAACACAGTGAGGACTTCATCACATTTAGTTCTTTGCAGCCTGCTGACTTTACAAATCCTCTCCCATCAGTAGTAGTTAAAACCATTTACTGCACTCTAAACATGTGATACAGCACTAAGCAAATTAGGCACTGCTTTTACAACTGACACCCTGTGAATTATAACTCACCCTGTTACAAAGACTCTTGGAAAGATGAAGTCGTTTTTTTCTCCTGTTTATTTCCCTATGTTTTTCTGAGCTTAGTTATGAACGATCTGCCTCTGGCTCTTGCTTTTTTTTGAAATCCAATGTGTTTTGGGCATACACCAAACACCACCAGTTTGTTTAACGGTGCTTATCAGCAGCATTTCCAAAGCAGAGTAGAGTAGGTAACAGGTGTATGTCTTAGGAGAACACTGGGCTCTCAGAAAGGTGAGTTTCTCACCTCCCTCTTCCTTTATTAGCCATAGAACTTTCATTAAATTATAATCCCTCTTGACTTCCATTTCCTCATCTGCGTAATAATTACAACAGATAAGAAGATTTTAGAGGCTAGCTCCCTTCTTCAGGAATCAAAACCAACAGGAAAAACAGGGCAGAAGCCAGCGTGTGATGCACAAAGTGAAATGCCCCAACAGGTGATTCTGCCAGAGTCACTATGATAGTTAACAGCTCATCAGCAAATCTAAGTAACCATGTAATCACTCTGGATTCCTGTTCAGTCAGAGCACTTCTAGTTTCTTTTATTAAATTCTCTTTGGCAGTTTACCATGCTCAGTCACATTGCCAACTTTCTCAGGAACTTTCTTGGAAAATCCTGGAGGCACATTCTGTTCCTGTTGTTTTGAAGGTGAACTCTGACTGAGGACAGGGGCTATAAGGCTGCTTAAGGACAGGTGGCTTCGAAGTCGAGATTCATGCTGAATCCTAATGCTTTTAGGAAAAAAAAAGAAAAGAAAAAACACGTGAGAAGAACATAGGTTGAAAATGTTGGCACTGATTCTCAAACCTAGTCACATCTTCAGGAGCTGTTAAACAGTAACAATGGCCACATGGGCCAATTACATAAAAATCTCTAGGCACAGATGTACTTTTGAAAGCTTCTCAATGGTGACTAAGGGATTCCAGGTTGAGGGCCTTTTTTTTTTTTTTTTTTTTTTTTTAGGAAAAAACAGCATGCAAGTCCAATCATCAGTCTCACAAAATCCACTCATCCCATTACAACCAAACATGGAAGGCGCACCTGTGCCCAGAAAACTGGCCTATTAGTATGAGGAACATGGAGGAGGGACCTAAAGACTGAGAAGGATTTTGGCAAAGCTGAGTGTGTCCTAAGAAACAAGAAGCATCCCTGCCACCACAGCAACAGGGCCCAGAACTTCCCTGCAGAGAAGGGCTTGAAGAGAACATCCTGCCCTGAAGACAGGAGGGCTGGACCTCCCACTTGCACTTGCACGGGGAGGAGTCTGGAGCTGGAAGGGACATTTGGAAGCCAGGAAGAGAGAGAGAGAGGCTTCTGCAGCCTGTACAGGAGCTGTGAGATTTCCCCGTGAGTGGCTGCATGAGAGGTATGACTTCAGGGGCAAGGGGCTCCAGAGAAGGGAAGAAGATGGAAATCAACCTTGAATAAAACAGGGCAGGAGAAGGGAGATGGAGAGATGGAATCCTTTTTAAATTGCTGGTGTTAGACAGCGGTAGGGTCAAAAGGTACATAGCAAGGAGCTGGGAAAGAAAGAATAAGAGGCTGGGTAGGGTATGGGGGCAAGGGGGAGCCAACAGTACAGAGATGTTGTGTTGCTTGGAGTCTCAAATTCCCTCTGACTAAAGTGCTGCACCAGGATAATATTTATCACCTCTGGGATATCAGCAGGCTAAGGTGCAGGAAGATGGATAGAATGAAAAAGTAAAGGAAACTTAAGAGTCATTTTTGCTATATGTTGCTAGGTAAATGACCTGTGGTTTTTGACCCTCTTCCTGTCAGGGTATCTGCAACTTAATACTTAGCAGACTTTGTTGTTTACTATTTTAAAGTAAAATAGTCAATATTCTTTTTTTTTTTACTATTTTATATTATGCAACTTATTATATAACAGACTTTGTTGTTTACTTCAGAGTTTTGAGCTTGGTAAGTATTCAGGGTTGCAAAGTCAGCTTTTAATGAGAGCATCCAAAATTGTTCTTTGGTAGCCAGACTTTCTCACAAAGGGAAGAAAGCAAGCCTCCAAAGTAAATGATAAACCCTGGATGGCAATATATCCCCTGGATAGTAATCTTCAGGACCTAAGCTGAGCTACAGGGTTATACGGAAAAAACAAAACAAAACAAAAACACACGTATTTCTAAATATCTAAACTCTAGAAGTTATCTGGCATCCTAAAAAAAATCTATCACAGGCCTACAAACCATAGACATTCACTCACCCACTTGCAGAAATTTTGCTAAGTGGCATAAAATCATGTCACAGTTAGCTACCAAAATAATGTTTTATTTCTAATGTTTTACAATGAAGCGTCTCCTTCTCTGATGTATAGAAACTCATATTTGATTAATTTGTGCAAGTACCTAATCACAGACTATTGATAATTGCCTGAGAATGTATGATTTGAAAGGTTTGTTGGGAGAGAAATGTATTCATTTGCCTCGACCTGCGACTCCATCAGTCAGGGTCATGCCAGGTAAACTGGGCTGGCATGAAATAACCACACAGACTCAGGAAGGACCTTTTTCTTGGGGTTCAATGATGGCTCTTCTGATCCAGCTCCCACAAGGGAGGCAAAAGAGGCAGGCAAAAGAGAGAGAGCATGCCTGAAGCCCTATTTATTGGGAGGAAGACACTGGAGAAAGTTCCACCCAAATAAGGCAAAGGATTGGGCATCAGTGGGTTGCTTGGTGCTGTCTTATGGTCAGCAGATGACTGACATCTTGGAAGACCATATCTATCTCAGGGGTGCTGTGTGGGATCAAAGGCAGAACAAGCAAAAAAGACACACGTCACACAGCTCAACCAGAGCAGTGACATCAGTCCAGTCCCCTCATGTGCTCAAATGTGCATAGCTCACACTACACAGCCCATGGCTGGCTCGAGACACTCATTGGTTAAAAGAAAATTCTATTCCATGGTAATAAACGTGGGGCTAATGTTTATAGAGTGCTTGCAATAAATAGACATTTTAAAGTACTTTTTATATTATTTTAATTATATATAAGAAATTTTTAAAAATTATATATAAGAAATTAAATATAAGAAATTTTTTCTCTGTTTTATATATGACTGATGATGAGGCCCGAGAAGTTTCAAAATTTGTTCAGGCTAATGGCATGTAAATAGTTGAAAGAAGATTTGAACCCAAATCGTTTAGTACTTGTGCTTTTGAGCCTTTGATGATATCACTTTCTAGAAGGGAACTTTTCCACCAGAACCTGAAGTTTCTGGGCTAGCAATAGTAATACTTCTCCATAAAGTATGGTATATGAGAATCATGGAGCTAACCCTCCAAATTGGGTTATAGATCATGGGTTCTATGCATGCGCTACATGGCCAGGAGTGACATGTTAGCTTCTCAGGGGTGTTGTCACCAAGTACAACAAATGAGATGGCTTACAGCAAGGAATTTATTAACTCACAGCCCAGAGGCCAGAAGTCTGAAATCAAGGTACTATTAGGGTTGTGCTATTCCACAGACTGTAAAGATGAATTTTACCTTTCCTTTTACATCTTTGGGTGGCTCCAGGTGTTCTGTGGACTCATGCTGCCCCACTTCAGTTTCTGTCTCGGTCCTTCCCATGGTCTCTTCTTCTCCTAGTCTCTCTTATTATTCATTATAAGGACTCTCGTCTCTAAATTCAGGGCCCATGGAGATCATTCAGGTTGTCTCATCTCAAGATCTTTAATTTAATTACATATGCAAAGATCCTTTTCTTAATAAGGTCATATTCACAGGATCTTGGGTATAGTCATATTTTTTTTTTGGAGCTACCATCGAACCCCCTAGAGATGGGATGTAACAACTGTTACCATATCCAAATGACTGGGGAATTGAAGTGAGTGTTACCCACTTTTCTTCTTCATTTTTTTCTATGAAAAGCAGTTTATCAGGGTCTCTGAAAAGCAGTTTATCAGGATACAAATGCAAGCTCTGTTATTTCATAGTCTATTATTTAAATTTAATAAATACCTCAGTATTTATCAGTAAAGTGAGGACTTCTAGCAGTACCTACCTAAGAGTTAGTTATAAGAATGACTTAGTATCTAGAAAGTACTTAATATTGGGCACATAATGATAATTCAAAAACCTGTAGCTTCTCTCCAAAGAAAGGGAAGTGCTTTACAGAGAAAGTACTATTTAAAATTTTAAAGCACAAGTTGGAGGTTACTAAATGAAATAGGATGAAGAGGAGAAAAAGTAGAGAGGGCTAGGCATGGTGGTGCACACTTGTATTCCTAGTGGTTTGGGAGGCTGAGGCAGAAGGGTCACAAGTTCAAAGCCAGCCTCAGCAACTTAGCAAAATGATGTCTCAAAATAAAAAAGAGAAAAAAGGACATGGCTTAGTGGTTAAGAATCCCTGGATTCAATCTCCAGTACCAAGAAAGAAAAGAATGAGAAATCAGAAAAGAAAAAATAGACAGGTTTAAAATAACTGGGCATGGTCAAGAAATAAACTGAAATATGAGTGGCAGAAGGTAAAACTAGAAAAACTTCATATACCAGAACATCAGAACCATTCCTGAATCTTCAATCTCTCTTGAATCCCACAATTAGTGACATGGTCCTATGGATTCAACCATTAACATATTTCTCACCAGCTTGGTCTCTATTCCCAGTTACATTACCTAGATCAGGTCCCCATCAAATCTTGCCTAAAATAGTTCAAAAGCTTTCTAAAGTAATCAAGATTGTACTCAATAGCCATTAAGAACAACACCACCAAAATTAAAATAACTTACATAAATAGAATCTATATTTCTTACACCACCAAATGCCTAAAAGTAAGTGACTGTTTCCATAGCTCTGTGACAGTTGATATTTCTGCCATTTGTAAGACTTTCCCGTTTTGGATGCTGCAACTCTAATCATCACATCCATGTTTAGAATGAAAAGAAGGGGGAAAGCCCCAGGTGCACAATTCTATTACTCAAGAAACTTACAATCCACATTGTAAAGCCCAAACTGCCAATTTAATTTTCAAGACATGCTTGATTCCATGAAACTTGATTGTTTGCTCCCTAGTTTTTTCCTTGGCTTTGGATACTGTGTTGTCTCACTCCAGTCTGCTCATCAGAGTCAACACACATATCTCCTCAGCTGCTGGGAATTTCTACTGCGAATGGCTTTCTACTGCATTCCCTTGGTTTCAGGACACTTTCTCCTTCAGATGTCCCTCCTTTCCAGGAGTGGCCTGCAGTCAGGGATTGACTGATGCACAGATGCAAAGGTCCTGATGATTTGACTCAATTCAGGATAGCCAGGAAGGCTCATTCTAGCTCCATAAATCTGCAGATGCTTGATACTTTGATTAGAATTACATTTATATTGTGGATTAAGCTCACTCTCTGCTCAAATTTGCTTTCCCACTTCCTTACTAGTGTATCTTCTGAGAATTCCCCTCAATAAAACATCTGTGTAGAAACTTCAATTCAGAGTTCTGTATTCAATGAAAAGCAAACCCAATGAAAAACAGCTCAATTGGCATTGGCATTTGTAACAAGCTGAATATGATCTTATGGGCAGTGCTGGCCTTGTAAGGATTTTAACATCTTGATAAACTGCTTCCTGCAAGTCTAAATTCCTACCATACCAGAGCAATATTATTCAATTTGCATTTAAAGTTTTAAGTGAGAGAAAAGATTTTCTAGAGGTGGTTGATATTAGGAAGATTTGCCATCTGCCTTCCCCAGTAGAAATTGTGTTTTTCCTTTTGTGTTATCAAAATGACTACATAAAACCACAGCTCTACTACATAAAAACACAAATGTCTGTATTAACACAGAAGATTTATAATGTTTATTAACATGGCACCTCCATTATGGTCATCCTCCACCCCAGGCCTGCCCCATTATCACCACACATACATATCACCACTATAATATAAGCAGTATGCAGACATGGAGGCTCAGATGAAGATATTGGGCCCGTCTCAAAAATAACCAAAGTTTCTTTTGCACATAGAGTACAAGAATTCTGCTATCTGTTTTGATAAATGAAATAAAATTTTGTGCAAGAGCTAAATGAAATAATTGTGAAAGAATACATCATATATTATTTATAACATAATACCATTTTTTCACTGTCATAAACCAACCAGCACATGAAATAATGAGAGAGACTTCATGATAACCATTAGGGGGTGAAAAATTATAGACAAAGGAAGCTATAAACTGAGTTTTAAGCTACTTTGAACCTCACATCAAACTCTTTGGATTGATCTTTTGCTGGAGCGATATGTGTAAGATATTACTCACACAGATCTTTGGAAGGTATTCCAATCTGGCTGTCTAAATCTGGGATAAGCAGCTCCTGACTCTATGAACCACTCTTTGGCCCACCATCTTGTTAGGGTCTGAGCTGTCTGAATTGAGCAGGTGTGAGATTTACAGTTTGATGGCAGATCACTGTAATTCCCATGTGGGACCTCTGAGAACACTTGGCAATTGTGGCAGTGATAGGTGGAAACTGTGTTAGCAGCATGTGAACAGCACAAAAGTACCACAAAGATGTAGTAAAATATTCTTCTGTTCATTACAACTCAATAATTATTTAATAATATATAATACGAAAATATAAATGGATTTGTAGATTACTTATTACAAACTTTTCTATATAAATATTGATGAAATAATACAAGTTTTCAATAATGCATTTCTACTTTTCTGATAGAGTAGCTTACTATTTTATACTGCAACATCATGTATCTACCCTTGTACGCAGGCAACAAAATTTTTAAATTTTATCTTGAAGAGCTAATCATCCAAGGGAATCAAAATATATACACAAAGATGATAATTGAAGCATTGTTTATGACAGAATTTTGAAACCACCTAAATTTTCTTCAAAATAGCATTTTGTACAAGGAATACTTTGCATCCATTAAAAATGATATTGGCAACTCAATATTTATAACCATGGAAGATGTCCCTGCCATATTGCTAAGTAGAAAAGTAGACACCACACCACATGCATAGGAAGAACTAATCTACAAAAAATTATACATGCACCCAAACACACATACATTCATACATTCATAAAGAGATGATATCTGGAAGCAAGTTCTCATCTGTTTGTGAAGGTTTAGGAAGATATATACTCTCTTCTTCATACTTTACCACATTGATTAAATTTTTTACAGTGAGCATACATATATCTCCATTAATAAAAAATTAATCTGCATGGATTTTTAATCATGATTTTATAAATCAAAGTTTTTATCAATATGCCCATTTCCATACTTTCTAAACTTATTCAGTTATTTGTCTTTATTATAGTATTAGTTGTGTTCTCATAGTTGATAAAACCTTAACATTATTTGAAGATATAAACTTAGTGAGATGGAAACCTTCCCAAGATATGGGACTGATGCTCATAGAACAAACTGACCTGACTAGTCACTGTGTAAAGGATGACAACATGGCACCTGCCCTTCTATTTACAAAGGAAATTACAGATGGAACCAGAAATCCTGTCCAGTCACATTTACATGATAGTCTTGCTGGCTTCAAGAGGAAATATGAGATGCTTAATGCCAAAGAGTATATAGCATAATCCTAGTCAGTGACTTTGAGTAAATCATCTGTCCTTTCTGAAGCTCATTTTTTTCTCACTTGCAGTATTCTCTGGTGACTACAAAAATATGTCAGATTCTCACTTAAGATAGGCTTTCAATTAATGATAGTTGTGATTGCTATTATAATTAATATTGTGCTATTGTTATAGCAGGAAGTGTAATACTGAAAGCCTCATGATGAATTTAATGAGGACTTTAAAAATAGATGATTTATGAAAGGAAAAAAAAGTACATCAGTTCACAGGGGGGAAAAATCTTTTTTTTTCCTTAAAATTATAAAGCATTATCAAAATTTCACATCTTTACTCAAAATAATTCAACTTGAAAGGAAGAACATTTTCTTCTTTCACTTGGATCTGATGAAATACAAATTTTAATTTAATAGCACCTGACTTATTTTCATTCATGGAGAATCTCATTTTCTGTTGTAGAAACCTACAATTAATTTTACCTTCAGATGGCCAATGTTTGGTATGTAACATATTCTGCAATGTGTTAAATTTTTTACTCAGGCTCACTTTCCAAAAAGTACAAGCATTTTTTTCAAAAACTATATATTTATTGCCAACAAATTTCACATTAATGTGAACAATTACTAATGAACACATTAAAAGTGAAGGCAGAAAACAAAAAAACCCCAAAAATCAGTGAATTCACTAAATATTAATTTATATTACAAATATTAAGGAGAAATGTTAAAATTGAAAGTGAAGGCAACATAAATGAATTTCTCTTAAATTTCTCATGCATCTTTGGGATTAATTGCATGTGAAGGTGAAAAATGTTCAGGGGATGGGCAGTTTGCACAGTGTGAAAGTACTTAATGCCACTTACCTGTACACTTAAAAATGGTTAAAGTGTCCGGGCATATTGTCACACACCTGTACTTCCAGAGACTTAAGAGGCTAAGCAGAAGGATTGCAAGTTTGAGATCAGCCTCAAAAGTAAGACCCTATGTAAAAAGGCTGTCAATGTATCAGTGGTAAAGTATTTCTGGGTTCTATTCTTAGTACAGGAAAAAAAATTAGTTTAAATATAATTTTTGTTATGTATGTACCATAATAAAACATATGACTGAAATTCTTTAGCCGAAAAATAATTGGGATTCTTCAGTTCATATCATCCTAAAGTAGTTCCAACTTATTTATTATGTGTTCCTCATTCACTTGAAGGTCAGTATAAATAGGAAAAAAATGAATTTAAGGTCAAAATTATTTCCCAAGCATCTCTTTTTGTCATTTTCAAAAAAAAAAAATTTAAGTTAATCTTTTATTTATGTATTGGTTCTAAACATTTTAGAGCTGAGTAATCTGGAAATTTTTTTGACCTTTTTTTTAAGGCAGTGTTTGAATATCTGAAATTTTCTTAAATGAATATAAAAGCTACTCTTCGTTTATAAAACCAATTATAAAAAGTACTAGACCCCAGGAGTAATTACTGTGACTGTACTAATAGCTCTGGATTTGACTTGGGAATGGAATGAGTCTGTTTAGAGGGCTGGAGACCAACGCAAGAAAGTATCTAGTTCCTCTATTCTAAGAAGGACTCAAAGGACTCATCCATTCCCAGAAGATGGCCCTTTATTATTCCATTTACTTTTCTAAGACTCTCAAGAGACAGGGTTTATTCTATTTTTTAAAATACTATTTCTGCTTCAAGTTGCTCATACTTACCCAGATATGCTTACAATGTTCCTGTAATTGTCAATCAAATTTGTTTGTAACTTTTAGAGGAATTGTGCTTTTCTTCTTTTTAAGAAGTCAGGTTCATTCAACTTATCATGCTTCCCAACATATTAATGTTTTGAAGTAAGCAAGGGTTAAATTTCCCTCAGAATCATCATCAATATGGGAATACTTAAAGAAAGAAGGAAGGAAGGGAGAAAGGATAGATTGAATCCTGAAGGAGATTCGGTGGCTAATGAATGACTGTTTTCTACACAGTTAACTCATTTTTGAAACTCAGAGTAAAAATGAAGAATTCCCCAGAACATTTGGTCTCAAGGTTTGAAAATTTAAAAAGTAGTTGAATAAAAGGTCAATACTTGATCTCAAAGATGGTTGGAGCAGATCTAGGAAGCAACCCCCAACTCTCCACAGCCCAGAAAGGAAATAGTGAAAGAGAGGTGGGTGACAGTACTGTCAATAAAGTCAATACTGTACAGCTTGAGACTTGGAGAGACTTGGATTTTGGTTACTGGATCAGACAATAAGGAAAGGATCTTTTGACCTCAAACCTTGATCATGATGGGATTAGGGAGCAGGAGTAACAGAGAAGAAGATAGAGAGAAAGATACATAAACTGACCTCCTTAACAACAGTTGGAAAGAAAAGCCGACCAAGTTAAAATATGACAGGAACAGCAAAGACAGTGAAGGAGGTCACACCATTAAGCCTCAATTGAGCTCAGAAAGCTATGCCAGCAGGTCAGCCATTTTGTAGAGTACCAACTATTTAATCTCTCTAGAAGAAATTAAATCAATAGAGCTTCTCTCCACCTATAGCAAGTAACAAATAAAACCAGAGGGAATGATTCTGAAGTGGGCTGTCTCAGTAATCTATCTAGAAGGAACTTATAGAGGGATCACTGCTAACTGATGGTTACCAAAACCGCCTCCCCCTCATTTCAGATAAAGAGGGGTGAAGCTGACCCAAGAGCAAATCATTTTGGGGAAGTGCTAACCCCTACCTGGCACTCTCCACAGCTCTGCAGGAGCTCAGGCCAACTAACAGCCAACTGACACCCTACCTACCTCCTGGTTATGGGTAAAACCCCAGTGAGCTGCACCAGCCAGGATGGAGGCTTCTGTGCCACAAATGGCCCACAGAGAATCTGAATTCACAGGCCTTTCAGTTGTAGACAGCTACCAAATGCTGAGATAGGGCAGGCCACTATAAAGAAGCACCAGTGGAAGGGATCTGGTACTCAGGGGTTCACAGCCACATTTCATAGGGGTTCAGATAAAGGTAGGTCAATAATACTCTACCCCAGTCATGGGGACAGTACCCCAGTGATCTACAACAGTCAAGGTAGAGGCTTGTATGCCACAGACCACCCACAGAGCCTGAATGAACCATCCCCACTGCTTCAGACAGCCACCAATCCCTTAGCTAGGATCACTGGAAGAAATTTCCACAAAAGTCAGCAATAGCTCTGAGACCTCTGCATCTCTGGCCCCCACAATGAACAGAAGCATCCAGCAGATACAACATGTTCCAAATACACAGTCTTGAGCCTCTGGGCTAACAAGCACCAACTGGAGAGAATTCTATAGTAACCAGGGCAGTAGCTCCTGTGCCCTAGCACCTCTAGGAGGATCCACAACTTTCAGTACCATACTGGTCAATTAACTTGATTCTCATTCAGCTGCATGAAACCACAGAAGATCTTTCCTGAGAATAAATGAAAGCATCCAGTGGAGAATGTTTTACATATACAATGGCAGTACACCCTACATAGGGGCTTACCAAGGAATACCCCATAGATAACAGCTACTGTAGTTCCAGAAATCCACCACCACCTTGGGTCACCCTCTGCCAAATTGAATAGGCTACAATACCTGTATCTTAGACCACGACACTCTGCAAACTCCTAAATATACATTGATATCCCACTGACAGCACTGAATACCTGAAGCTTTTCTTTCGCAAGGCCTACAAAGACTGCATCCCTTCTTAACAAGGAGTAACATGGATACCAAGTCACAAACATTAAGGGTCATCTCCTCTGACTCACCAGAAAGCTAGTAGGTACCTGGACACACTAAAGATTGGAGGGGCTATCCTGGAATTGTAGCAGGTCAGCTGGTGTGATCACTACCTCCACACCTCATGGAAAATTTGAGGTAAAGCCAAGGAGTGGTGAGTGTCTTCTAATTCCAAATCCTGATGAAATCCAAATCAGGAAGACTTAATAAGAAATCTCCCCAACTTGGTGTAGAATATTATAAATAATTCTAATGTAAGTTTTGATATTTCAGCTATCTCTATTTATATTGAATTTGTAGATGTTCCCTGACTATTTGAAATCAGGGTCCTCAAATCAATTGATCATATTTTCTTCTAATATTTTAAACCATTACCTGGAATTATTCTTTCTAAATTTGCTTTCATGGCTCAGGTTTCCACTTGTTCCTGTTAGTTTTTCTTTTACCTCTTGTATTACTTGCTCCTGCCTTGAACCTCACCCATTTTATTCTTTTATCTTCTTTTGTATTATTTTTCTCTTTTTTCTTTTCGGCCCATTTTTTCTCTTCTCCCTTTTCAATAATAATTCAATAATAATTTCACTATCCTGAATAACTGATTTCTCAACATATTCAAGAACATTATTACAACTTGGTTTAGAGAAATACAGAGAACAGTTTCAATATATTTCCCTGTCTAAGCTTTACTAGTACATGTCTTTGCTCTGAAGTGATAAAGTTAATAGGATTTGGTGTCTTCTCTCAAATTGGGCCAGATATTGCACATTGCAAAGATGTACATTGAGTGGGGGTATTAATGTTTGGATATTCACTCAATGTGGGGGTACTTAAGACAAAGAAGACCACTAAACATACTTTGCATAAAAGCAACAGAGACAGTCATCCCAGCAACTGGGTAGACATATGAACAATATGAAAAAGCCAGGGTGTACTTTTGGAGTGTATATTTTATCCCTAGCAAGCTACCACAAACAGCACCCAGTTCAACAACTGATCCCACTGAAACCACAGTGGAGAAAATGTTGGATAAAGAATTCAGAAAGTTCAGAGTTAAACCACTCAATGAACTAAAAGATATAAGGAATGAATTAAGAGAGAAAATAGCTGTCGATAAAGACAGCTTCTGAGAAATAACCAAACAGAAATCTTGGAAATGAAAGATTCAATAAATTAAATTAAAAAACATCACCAATAGATTAGACCACATAGAAGACAGATCCTGAGGACTCAAAGACAGAGCAAATAATCTTAAAACTAAAGTTAACAATAAAGAAAATATTGTAAGAGACCATGACCAGAATATTCAAGAAATCTGGGATAACATTTAGAGACCAAATATAAGAATCATTGGTGTAGAAAAAGGCACTGAGAAACAAACTAAAGAAATGCACAGACTATTCAATAAAACAATATCAGAAAATGGTCAAACCCTTAGGAATGAGATCAAAATCCAAGTACCAGAGGTACTTAAAACCTCAAAGAGTCAAGGTCAAAAGAAATCATCTCCAAGACACACTATATTTAAAATACCTAATATACAGAAAAAAGATAAGGGATGGGGATATAGCTCAGTTGGTAGAATGCTTTCGAAACATGCACAAGGCCATGAGTACAATTCCCAACACCACAAAAATGAAATAGAACACTGATAAAGATTTAAAAGACACAAGAGAAAAGCAGCAGGTCACATTTAGAGGTAAGCCAACTAGATTTTCTTCTGATTTCTCAGCCCTGACCTCAAAGGCAGAAGAACATGGAGTAATGTATTACAAGATTGCTATAGCCAGCAAAACTATTTTGTTATAGTTTAGATATTAGGTGTCCCCCAAAAGCTCATTTGTGAGTCAATGCAAGAAAACTTAGAGGTAAAATGGTCGAGTTTGAAGAGCTTTAATCTAATCGGCATTAATCCTCTGGTAGGGATTAACTGAATAGTAACAAGCAGGTGAGGTGTGGCTGGAGAAGTTTGATCACTGGGGGTGTGTTTTGGAATTTATACTTTATCCCTAGTAAGTAGAGCATCTCTCTCTCTCTCTCTCTCTCTCTCTCTCTCTCTCTCTCTCTCTCTCTCTTTCTCCTTTCTGGTGTAATGTCTTGAGCTACTNTATATATATATATATATATATATATATATCATGTGAATGGAGACTGAAATCAAGCAGGAGTAGATACTCTCATATCTGACAAGGTAGACTTTGAACCAAAATTAATCAGAAGATAAGAGAGAGGAAAAAAAGTGTCACTTTATACTGTTTAAGAGAATCATTTAAAAACAAAATATAAATTGTAAATATTTATGTGGCTAATATTGGTGCAACTATATACATAAAGCAATCCCTATTCAAAAAGAATCAAATAGACCCCAATAAAATAATATTTGGTGATTTCAACATACCTCCATCGCCAATAGATAAGTCATCTAGATATAATTAGTAAAGACTTTTCAGGACTAAAAAATATAATTAATTAATTAGACCTAACGAACATCTTTAAAATATTTATCCATCAAAAACTGAATTTAATTTTTTTCAGCTGCACATGGAACCTTCTCTAAAATAGACCACATTTTAGGACAAATAGCAAGTCTACACATAGAAAATAAATTAGAGATAAATTCTTTTTTATTTTATCAGATTATAATGGAATAAAATTAGAAATCAGTGGCAAGATAAAAAACAGAAATCATTTTAACACCTGGAGATTAAATAATACAATTTTGAATACCTACTAAAAAAATCAAAATAAATAATCTAATGTCATACCCTGAAAAGCAAGAACAACCAATTCCAAAGTCAGTAGAATACAAGAAATAATTAACATCAGAGCTGAAATTAATGAAATGAAGAAAAAACACAATATAAAGGATCAATACAACAAACAGGTGGTTCTTTGAAAATATGAACAATATAACAAGATTGCTAAGTCCTTAGCCAAACCAAACAAAATAAAGAGAAGATCCAAATCAATAAAATTAGTGATGAAAGGACAATATCACCACAGACACTTGTGAAATCCAAAGAACTATTAGAAATTATTATGAAAAATTATACTCCTAAACTGAACCATAAGAATAAGAAATCCTAAATAGGCCAATATCAAACAATGAGATTACAACAATTAAAAGCCTTCAAACAGAAAAGTCTAGAATCAGAGCTAATCTCTACTGGATTTTTAAAAAAGGAACTTGTTAGAGTCTGTAAACAAGTCAAAATAACACCTGGCATTTTGCCAGGGGAATGTTAAAGTTCGTAAACAAGTCTGGATGGTGCCTGGCAAAATGTCAGAGGGAGTGGTTTGAGAAGTAACAAAACCGAGCCATTAGGTGTAGAGATTCCTGATTGGTTGACTGATGTATCTAGTTTATGCTAATTAGATAAGCTGTGTGGAATGTATAAATACTGCTCCTGTCCTGCAATAAACGGCTTCCACTCCTGCTGTATCAATCTACACAAGTTGTTCGTCACTCCCCCGGTTATTTTGCTGCAGCCGGACTGCAGCAGGAACTCATACCAGTTTCCCTGAAATCATCCCATCAAAGAGAAATGGAAGTAATACTCCCAAATTCATTCTGTGAAGCCAGTTTCACCCTGAAACCCAAATCAAAGACACATGAAGGAAAGAAAACTACACACCAATATGACTAATGAATACAGACACAAAAGTCATTAATAAAAATATAAGCAAATCACATTCAGAAACACTGAGGAGATAGTATGCTCTAAGCATGTAGGTTTTATCCTAGAGATGCAAGATTAGCTTAATCTACACAAATCAATAAATGTAATTCACCACATAGGTAGAATTACTGACACAATTACATGATCATCTCAATAAAGCAAAAAAAGATTGACAAAATATACCATCTATTCTTTCTAAAAGGACTGGAGAAACTAGGGAGAAAAGGAACTTACTTTAACATTATAAAGGCTATACAGGACAAACCCAAAGCCAACAAAATACTGAATGAACAAAAACTAAAAGAACTTCCCCTCAAATCAGGAATGAGAGAGTTATGCCCACTCTCAGCACTTCTCTTCAATATAGTTCTTGAAACTCTAGCCAGAACAATCAGGCAAGAGGAGGAAATTAAAGGGATGGAAATACAAAAAGAAGTCAAATTATCTCTGCTGGTATGTGATCCTCTTTCTTGAAGATCCAAAACTCCCTAAGAAGACTTCTAGAGCTTATCAACAAATTCAACAAAGTGGCAGGATAAAAGTTCAACATACAAAAATCAAAAGAATTCTTTTACTGCAGTAATGAATCTGCTGAAAAAGAAATCAGAAAAACTAACCCATTCACAGTAGCCTCAAAAAATAAAATAAAGTACTTAGGAATAAATCTAACCAAGTAGAAGAAATACCTCTACAGTGAAAATTATAGACTACTGAAGAAAGAAATGGAAGAAGACCTTAGAACATGGAAAGACCTCCCATATTCTTGGATAGGCAGAATTTATATTGTCGAAGTGGTCACACTACCGAAAGTGTTCTAGAGATTCAATATACTCCCCATCAAAATGCCAATGACAGCCAGTCATGGTGCACACATCTGTAATCCCAGTGGCTTGGGAGGCTGAAGCAGGAGGATCCTAAATTCAAAGTCAGCCTCTACAATAACCAGGTGCTAAATGCTAAGCAACTCTGTGAGACCCTGTCTCTAAATATAAGTTCCCCACATGGGACGCCAAATGCCAATGCCTGGCTAGGCACAAATGCCACAGTCTGGCTGGGCACACAATCACGAGCCACCACACAGCTTGTAGATTC
Source organism: Marmota marmota marmota (assembly GCF_001458135.2). Lineage (NCBI taxonomy): Eukaryota > Metazoa > Chordata > Mammalia > Rodentia > Sciuridae > Marmota > Marmota marmota. The sequence continues at coordinate 15,030,471 of NW_025999998.1, read as the reverse complement.
AAACAGCAACTCTTTATTCCCGAACTCACACCAGCCGTCTACAATCACGTTCTGGGGAAATCCACGTTCTCTGCCCAAATCCACGTTCTCTCCCAAATTCACCTCCACTGGGCTTCTGTCTCCCAAAATATACTGTCTGAATCCCGTGAGAACTCAAGGGGAACTCAGGCAGCAAGATACGTCCTATTCCCAGGAGGAATAATCTTAAACCTTAAACCTGGAACCTAAACCGGGAACGCCCTAATCCGCCTTGGTCCTTGAACAAGGTCACCTACATTCAATGTCACTGCAACATGGGGTACGCTGGCAAGGAAATTGTCATACCTACTTGGCTAATGGCTCCCAGCAACAAAACAAACAAACAAACAAAAAAACAAAGATCTGGGCATGTAGCTCAGTGGTTGAGTGCCCCTGAGTTAAATTCCCAGTAAACCCCACCCCACCACCAAAAAACAAACAAACAAAAAACAATGACAATTCTTCACAAAACAAACAAACAAAAAAAAACCTGTCCTAAAATTCATATGGAAGAAATAAAAGATCTAGAATTAAAGATCAAAGCAATACTTGGCTGCACTGGAGGCATCCCAATATATCTCTCAAAAAGAGGATATTTCTCAAAAGAAGAAATACAAATGGCCAAAACATTCAACAGTCTTATCAGTCAGGGATTGAGGCTGCCAAGACTGGAACTGCCACTGGAGCTTTACGTGTGTTAAAACTTTTATTGAGATTTTAGTTATTTTTGTTAGTTCTCTAGTTAGAAAGAAAAATATATTGTGTGTGGTGTGCCTCTAGCCTTGGTTTTCTAATAAGTCCTATTGGCACACTTTTGTGTGTGTCTCTGTGTTTTTTGTTAGTGCTTCTTTGAAAATGTAGGTTTTTCTAGAATATTGTGTTATTGCAGAACCATCTAGGAACAACAGTTTTCAAGGAGGATTCTCAACATTGCATAAATTATTTCATTTAATTCTTAGTACAATCTTTTCCAGATCATTGTAATTATGCCCATTGTTTCTGAGAAGAGTTAATGGTAGTTCTTTTTTTTTTTTTTTTTTTGGTAAAAATACTGAAAAGAATTTCCATGTGTTCTTAGAACAGTTTTCCCAAATGGTAATTTTTTATTCATTTTTTATTTATATATGACAGCAGAATGCATTACAATTCATATTACACATATACAGCACAAATTTTTCATATCTCTGGTTGCCCCTTTTTATATTTTATTTTGAGACAGGGTCTTGCCAAGCTGCTTAGGGCCTTGCTAAGTTGCTGAGACTGGCTCTAAACTTACAATCCTCCTGCCTCAGCCTTCCAAGCTGCTGGAATTATAGGCACGTGCCACTGTGTCCAGCTTTATTCTATAATATTTCAATTCACAGAAGCAATTGTCTAAAGAATATAATACAAACTTTATAATTAAACTCCCCTACATTCCAGAAATTCAATTCCCAAAAGCTTTGCACATAGATGGTAACTTCTATATAATAAACTGTTCTCCTAATTATTTTAAAGAGTATTTTGAAAAAATTGATAGCATGAATGAACATTAATAATAAAACCTCTAAAAAGTAGCCTATATATTTTCAAAAGTCTATATACATTGGATTAATTTTTCTAAAAATCACTATTACCGCATGCTTCTATTATTGCTGTTTTGGTCGTGAGTATCCTGCTTAAATGCAAAGATAAGTTATATAAATAGTAATATAAATTTATATGGAGTCTACTTTACTATAAATTTTCAGTTTGTTTATTCTTTTTCAAGATTATGATTCCTTGATTTTGATGGGTAAAGTTAAGAAGTTCTGAAAATAAACATAGTTTCATAAATACAAAGTAGTGTCAAATTGAAAACAAATATATGATGAAATGATTCAATTTTTTTAACTAAGTAACATAAGAAATATACATATCTCAGATATCATCATACACTTTTAGAACCAAGTCCTGGAAAACCTAAGCCCATGAGAGAAAGTAAGGAGCAAGTGACCACGTGGTTATTTTATTCAGCCCACTGTTTTCAAAGATGTGGGTTTAGCTCATTAGCAAGTCATAATCAGTGCTTTTTAAAAATGAAATAAAACAGGGTTGGAAAATATTTCAAGATATCATAGTCAATGTAATATTAATATGAAATTTTAGTTTTATTGTATATCTAATTAGGTTGATCTACCGATGCCTCTGTACCTGTTTTACGTTGGACCTGAAGGTTTCTCTATATGTAGCAAAAGTAATCTGATGTGCAGACTCCATCCTACTTCTGTAGCAAGTAGTTGGGTCTCAGCCAGTCGTAAGTGGCTACCTGTGCATGTTGTGTTCAAATAAGGTAAGAGCTGTAACCAATAGGGCTTTCTCTGTACCTCACTTTTATTTTCTGTGTGTCACTTTCTTTGTGTTGACTATAAATATAAGATGCCTGTTTGATGGAGTGCAGCATTCTGAACAATTTCTGGTTCAGACTGCTTCTGATTCTAGATTCACAAATATAGCCAATTAAGACCTACAAGACTAGAATTGTAATTTTGTCTTTCATCAGTGTGTGTATTTGTGCATACATAAATGTGAATTTCCTTGTGTATACAGTATGGAAAAGGAAAATAGTTTATTGTGACATAATCAAGAAATCTTGAAAGCCATCGGTTTAATCAGTCTTAGATTTAATTTAGTTTTTCACTATTATTTCCTACAGATAAAAATGTTCCATATTGTATTCTTCATTCATTTACTTTTTTTCTATGCCTGTAGTAGATATTTCTAGAACCATGTCTACTCCCCTTCCCCAAGTAATACAAACAGATAAATGCTTCACTAAAAATTGTCTCCTCTACTACTTATTTTCTCATTGATATTAAAGGAGATTCAGCCAGTATACCAGTTACTTATTTAACTATTTAAGATTTTCCTTCAATTGGTAAGAATCTTGCATCCTTTCCTACTTAATAAAAGTTCCCTTTAAAATGTTGATTTCTAGTTACACCTCATTATATATGGAATTCCTACACAATTATTTGATAAATAAATAGATAAATCTTACTAACAAGAGTATTCTACCAGTATACAATAACTTTTCTGAGACACTCCTTCTAACAAATTGTTCTATCAGATCCTCATGACTAAAAGCATTCTCCCTGAGATTGTACAATGTAAGCTATAAGAAGCATACAAAATTTATCCTTGATTGAGATTATAATAGGACAGACTTCAAATTAAATCTGGCAAGCAAACATGGTTAATTTGGCCCAAACATTTTAATCAATGCCCTATATTTAGGTACTAGCAATTCTCACATTAAAAACTCAGCTTGTCTTTAAAGATTGTAACATCTGGCAACTTGAGGTTTACATGTGACTGAAGGTTGAATGGCTTATTCATTTGGATGACTCATATGGGTAAATATTTTCCTTTTGTTCTTTCTTTCTACTAGATTGTGCATTCTCCATAATTCTCACATCATGTATATTACTCAAAATACAAAATATGTGTGGGATGAATAAAAAATTATGACTGGATTACAGTACCCAAGGTCAGTTTTTTCCTTAGTTCATGTTAATATTTTTGACATGTAGTTATACATGTTTATGTGGCACAATGTGATGCTTCCATACATAAATGCATTATGAAATGATAAAGTCAGGGTAATTACCATATCTATCACCTTAAACATTTAATGTTTCTTTGTCATAAAAACATTCGAAACTCTCTCATCTAGGTATTTAAAATACACAATGCATTATTGTTAGCTATAGTCACCCTAGTGTGCAATAGAACACCAGTACTTATTTCTCCTCACCAACAGTAACACTGTCCCCATTAAAGAACCTCTGCATGCCTCTCTGCTCTCCCCTCTCTCTATTAACCAGTCTTCTGTGCTCAGCTATTCTGGACTCCACATGAGTGAAGTCATTCAGAATTTCTCTTTCTGTATCTGGCTTATTTCACTGAACATAATGTCCTCCAACTCATTCATGTTGCTACAAATGACAGTATTTCCTTCTTTCAAGGCTTCATAGTAATCTATTGAGTATATGTACCATGTTTTCTTTATTCATTCATCGTTTGATGGACACTTGGGTACATTCTATCTCTTGGTTATTGTGAATAGAGCTGCAATAAATACAGTAGTGCAGATATCTCTTTGACATACTGATTCAATTTCCTTTAAATATATACCCAGGAGTGGAATTGTGAAATCATGTTGCGGTTTATTTTTTAATTTTTTTGAAGAAACTTTACACTATTTTCTATAACTTACTAATTGGTCTTCACAACAGTGTATAAGAGCTCCTCTTTGCATTTTCACTGGCATCTGTTATTCTTTGTCTTTTTGATAATTGTGTTGCTAACTGGAATGTGTATTTTGCATGATCATTTTGATTTGATCTCTCCAATGGTTAGTAATGTTGAACATCTGTACAATGTTTTTGATATCTGTTGATTTGGGGGGGAAATAACTAAGGAAATTGAAGAGGATACAAATAAATAAAAAGATACCCCATATTTGTAGATTGAAATAATATCACTAAAATATCCATCTTTCTGCTGTGGTTTGGATCTTAAATGTCCCTCAAAGATTCATGTTAAAGGCTTGGTCACCAACCTATGGCACAATTACGTGTGGTGAAGATTGTAGGAAGTCAGGCCTAGTGGGCAGAATTGAAGTCCTGGTGCCATGCCCTTGAAGGGTTATTGTGACCCTGGTTACTCTATGTCTTTGCTTTCTGGCTGACATGAGGTAAGCAGCCCCTCTGCCATATGCTCCCACTGCCATGATGCACTTCCTCTTCATAGGGAAAAAATGTTAGGCTAATCACAGACTTATTCCTTGGAACCATGAGCAAAAATAAATCTTTCCTCCTTTTAAGTTGATTATCGTAGGTATTTTTTCACAGTAAGGGAAAGCTGACCAATGTCTACCCAAAATGATCTGCAGATTCACTGCAATCCCCCCATCAAATTTCCAGTGTCATTCTCCACAGAAATAAAAAAAAGTTCTAAAATATATATATATGAAAACGTAAAAGACCTCAAATAGCCAAATTTACCTTGAACAAAATATATACAACTGGAGGAATAATTTCCTGACTTTGAAATATAGCATAAATCTATCATGAATAAACCCATATGATATTGGTACAAGGGCAGACACAAAACAATGGAGTATAATAGAGAGCCCAAAACTAAACCCAGACATTTCCAGCCAACTGAGTTTTGACAAAATCTTCAAAAACACAATGAAAAAAGAAGAGTCTCTTTAATAAATGGTGCTGGGGAAAATCAGATATCAAAATGCATAGAATGAAACTAGATCCATATCTCTTACCATACACGTAAAAATAACTCAAAATGGATTAAAGACTTAAATTTAAGACCTGAAACTATAAAACTATTAAAAGAAAACATGTGGAAATACAATATGACATTCATCTGGCTAATGACATTTTATATAAAATCTCAAAAGCACAGACAAAAGAGAAAAATATGGGTTTCCAGTTTTCCCAGCACCATTTGTTGAAGAGGCTATCTTTTCTACAGTGTATATGTTTTTGGCATCTTTGTCTAGTATGAGATAATTTTATTTAGGTGAGTTTATTTCTGTGTCTTCTATTTTGTACTATTGGTCTACATGTCTATTTTGGTGCCAATACCATGCAATATTTGTTACTATAGCTCTGTAGTATAATTTAGAATCCAGTATCATGATACCTCCTGCTTTACTCTCCTTGCTAAGAATTTCTTTGGCTACCTGGCCCTCTTATTGTTCCAAATAAATTCAAGACTGCTTTTTGTATTCCTATGAGGAATGTCATTGGGATTTTAATTGGAAGTGCATTAAATCTATATAGCGCTTTTGGTAATATGGCCATTTGGACAATATTAACTCTTTTTTCCAAGAACATGGCAGATCTTTCCATCTTCTAAGGTCTTCTTCAGTTTCTTTCTTTATTTTTCTATAGTTTCATTGTAGAGGTCTTTCACCTGTTTTGTTAAATTGATTACTAAGTATATTATTTTTATGAGCCTATTGTGAATGGGGTAGTTTTCCTAATTTCTTTTTCAGAGGATTCATCACTGATGTATAGAAATGCATTTGATTTATGGGTATTGATTTCCTATCCTGATACTTTGATGAATTCATTTATTAATTCTAGAAGTGTTATGGTGGAATTTTGGGGATCCTCTAAATATAGAATCATGCCATAGGCAAATAGTGATAGTTTGAGTTCTTCTTTTCCTATTCATGTACCTTTAATTTCTTTTTTAACCCAATCAATAAATGGGCTAAGGAAGTGAACAGACACTTCTCAGAAGAGGATATACAACCAATCAACAAATATATGAAAAAGTCTTCAACATCTCTAGCAATTAGAGAAATGCAAATCAAAACTACTTTAAGATTTCATCTCACCCCAGTCAGAATGACAATTATGAAGAATATTTACAACAGTAAATGTTGGTGAGGATGTGGGGGAAAAGGTACACTCATTCCCACATTGCTTGTGGGAATGCAATTTGGTGCAACTTTATGGAAAACAGTATGGACATTCCTCAGAAAACTTGAAATGCAACCACCATTTGACCCAGCTTTCCCACTCCTCAGTCTATATGCAAAGGACTTAAAATAAGCTTACTACAGTGACTGAGCCACATCAATGTTTATAGCAACACAATTCACAATAGCTAAACTGTGGAACCAATGTAAATGTCCTTCAATAGATAACTGGATAAAGAAACTGTGGTATATATACACAATGGAATATTACTCAGCATTAAAAGACAATAAAATTATGGCATTTGCAGGTAAATGGATGGAGTTGGAAAATATCATACAAAGTGAAGTAAGCCAATCCCAAAAAAACAAAGGGCAAATGTTTTCTCTGAATTGTGGATGCTTATCCAAAATGGAGGTGCAGAGGGTGAATGGAGGAACTTTGGATTGGACAAAGGGGAGTGAGGGAAGGGGTGGGAGCATGGGGGGTGTGAAAGATGGTGAAATGAGAAGGTCATCATTATCCTAGGTACATGTATAATTGCATGAATGGTGTGACTCTACCTCAGGTGCAACTAGAGAAATGAAAAGTTGCGCTCTATTTGTGTTCAATGAATCAAAATGCATTCTGGTGTCATGTATAACTAATTAGAACAAATAAAATAAAGAGAAAAAATAGACAAATGAGATGACATCAAAATTTTTTTTAAAAACTGCTCAGCAATGGAAACAATCAACAGAGTAAAGATGCAGACGGGGAGAAAATATTTGCAAAGTACACATTGGACAAGAGGTTAATATCCAGAATTTCTGGAGAACATGAACAGTACAATATCAAATAAATAACCTGGGGAAAAGGAATAGATATTTTTAAAAATTGGTTTTGAAAATGGCTTAAACAACTAAAGGTTTAGTTCCTTGTCCTCTTCCTCAAGAGGCTAGCCCACTGAGATCTTATCTAAGCTCAGGACTTTAGTAGCTATCATCTCTACTGTGATACAAGATATTCAGCTCTAACCTGCCTCCTGAATTCTACTCACATGTCTCTAAATGTCCCTCAACTCGGAATCCTTATGTCAAGAGAGGAATCTGTCATCTAGCCACTGCCCATTGTTTTTTAAATTCTACCACCATTCTCCAGGCACATACTCTTGAAGCCTCAGCAATTTTACATTGCTCTTTCCCCTCATTAGAAATATTCAGTGACTTATCAAGTTTAGTGTTTTTTCATTTTTCAAAATATCAAGTGTCTCTTTCATTGCTCTCCTTCCTCTACCCCAGGTCAAGATTTATCATGTTAACAGATGAACATAAAGTCATTCTTGCCTCATGTCTTTTGTCCTTCAATGTAGATTATTTTATAATATTAACAAACATTTATTAAATATCTTAAGAGATAGGGAAACAACAGTAAGCAAAATTATCAGAGTCTCTATCCAAATAATGTAATATCAAGCAATAATATATTACAAGAAAAAAACAGAGTAAGACAATAGTGAATAATGGATTAGGGAGATACAAATTTGTTTTACATAATTATATCTCTTTTAACATTTGAATTTACATGCACTTAAGGAAATGCCTTGCATGCAGTTTCCAGATCAAGCTTCCTGAACTATTCACCATATGTTAGTTCTCTATTCAACACATTGAACAATTATTCATCTATAAGATAAATGGGATAAATGCTAAAGCACTTAGCTCAAGGTTGCTAAATCTGGCTTCAAGTGCTCTTTCTTGCCTTAGGACTATAATACAAAACTCTAGCAGTATTGTTTAACTTCCAGTTCTTTATGCTTTTCTACTTTATTGATTCCACACCTAACTGACCCACCCTTCCTTTTTCAGGGAAAATGCCTTGCACTTTAGCTAACATGCTAACATGGTCTAGTACAAAAGTCCCTTACCTGTGGTAATTCTTTCCTAATCATAACAATCTCCCCTCTGTAGGTCATCCAGTATGACACAGAATATACAATCTTATAACTGTGGTTATATTTTACCTTCCCAATTGAATGACACAATTTTAAGAGAAGAATATCTTAAATCAATTTGAATTCTATTCAGTCTTACAAAATGGTTGTAAACAAACTTGTTTTCGTTAAATATGTGTTGACTAACCAGTGGAAAGAGTTGACGATAGGCAACTTTCTGGGCTGTGCCTACCACATGCTAATACCATCTGCCCTTTTCTCTTGATGACTGTACCATAGAGAGAACATTCACTTGAGTCGTGCGTGGGTGACTTTTATTTCCCCCCTTGAAAGCAGTGTGTCATGGTAACCCAAATAGGTTGTATATCATTTTCTGTCTAGGCTGAAATATTTTATCAGGATGTCCATTTTCCACACTAACCACGAGGGGGCACAGCAGTTCTTTGCCAGGAATCAGAATGACTCCATAGTTTAATTATCAATTATAGCCACTTGGATATTTTATTCTCACTCATACTTGTCCTCATGAATTTTTCCATGTTTGTTATTTTTTCTTCTATATGTGTTTCCCACAATTAATTTCTACCTAGATTCTTAACTCCCTATTTTTAATGAAATGGATCTCTAAAATGCTGTCAGTACTTTCTGGAAAATATTTCTTGTTGAAAATCATAATGAACCTACAATAAAATTCTGACACATGCAGGAAATAACATTTATTTTTGTCCTTCAGTTTTCCCATAGAGCTGAGTGTAGATGGGTATTCACTATTTGCCAAATAGGATGCGTTTTAAACAAAAAGCAGGAGTTCCGGTACTATACATGTACACGATTTTAAAGTTAGGATAGTAGAAATAATCGAAACCATAATCTCCCAGTGTACAAATCTGTGGTTGCACTCTATTCCAGTGCTCTTTATATGAAGCTCCATTTTCTCTTATGATCTTAATAGAGCTAAAATCATTTTTCATAAGTTGGCAAACACTGTGCTAAGAATTATTATATAAATGTTGCACTGGGTTCTAATTACTGCAAAACATCATAAATCCAAGAACAGTACTGTTACTTCACAGTTGTTAATCAAGTTGATTTTTCTGCAGCCATAAGAAGGCTTTGCACTGAGTGAAGAAAAAAAGTTAAATAATAATAATAATAATAAAGAAATGATAACAATAATGATACTATATAGTATAAGTTTAATTCATGTTAAAAAAACCTCATGGATATATATATATATTTATAAATACACATATTTATATAAATGCATGTATGAAGCTCTCTAAAGCTATAAATAAATGAGAACCCATATTAGTATTACTAATGGGAGGAAAAGGTTACTTTTACAAAAGGCCAGTGAACTTTATAACAAAGAAATCCATTACTTTTTCCACTGGAAATATAGGTCAATAGGTGATTAAACAGCATAATAATAAGAGTTCAAAACTGATCCCTAAGAATAACTTCATGCTGCACAATGACTAGCAAAGAATGGACTTGTTTTGCAGGAGTGATAAAAAATAGTCTTATGCCATATTTCTGAGTAAATTAATTACATAAAATCTATTTACTTCAGTGAATGTCAGAACAAGATTAAAGCATCCAAATATTTATTATTGGTCAAAAAGCTCAGGCTCAGAAAGTTTTACTTGCACCAACTTAGAAAACAAGAATGGCCAAGCATTGGGAAGTTACTTCTAAGTTCACTTATTAGAATATATCCCTCCCTGCAAACTTTGCTTATTAAAATTTAATTGCATAGCTATTTTCCTTGTATTTAAATTTAGCCCCTTACTTTCTCCTTTCAAAAATTAGGATATAACAAAAAAATTTACCCAAATATCTGCTTATGATTTTGTTGTCTTTTTATTAAAGAGTAACCTTTACCCATCCCACCCCACCTCACCTCAACATCTCACCATGCCATAAAGGAAATGTATGGTACTTCAGTCTCCATTCCCCAATAGAGAACCACATTAGAAAAACACTTCCTGTCCCCTTTCTATGTGGAATTTTCTCCCTTAGATGAATAAGCACTTTATCTGATTGATGAGTTTGATGAGAACCTGAAGCCCACTGTGCCAGGCCTGGAGTGGGTGAGATGATTGCTGTTGAAATTCTTATCCATGAATGGTCCTGAAGCTTGACCATTTCTTTCTTAGAATAGTCTGTTCTCAAATGGAACGTATTTTTCTTGTCCTGCTCTTTGGTGTCCACTTGGTAACTGCCTGTAGGAAATACATTTCATTCTTTAGTTACCTAACAGTTAGTTGATGAAATTATATCCCAGTGGGACAAGGTACTGTAAGATACTCTTATCCAATACTTTCAGAATAATTCTGATCTGGACTTGGATCTTCATGTATCACCTTGGGTTGGTTCTATTGTTTACAACCCATGGAAGCAGATTTATATGTACTTATAATTCTATTTTAAGCTGTAGAACTGTATATCCAAATGTCTGATATGCATAAAAGACATAATAACCCATTCTCTTGGGCTTTTCAAAGTAGCTTTGAAATTAGCACACCCAAACTTCACTCATCATCTTTTCCCTTGGGTAAAAGTAAATAAACAAAACACTGGCCCTCCATCTAGCATTCCTTGCTTTGGTGAATGACATACATTCTCTCTGGTAGTCCAAAGTAGAAACCAGAAATTTTCCCTTACTTCTTTTCTATTATTTTGCATATTCAAATTATCATGGAACACTATTATTTTGCCTCTTGAGGATACAGCAAACCAACCACTTTTTGCCATCTCTACCACAAACTCCCTATTCTTAACTTCAAGGTTGTGGGCATGGGCATAGCAGCTCAAAAGAAGCCCAGGAATTTGGAGTGTGGATGTGAACCAGTAGTTAAGGTAGATCCAGGAGAGCCTAGCTGGTTAGGAGTCAATGGCCTGAACATGTTGCACAAAAAACTGGACAACAAAGAATTAAAGAATTTCAAGAACAAAGGTCATGGCTTCTCTAAGTCATAAAAGTACAGCAAAGTGACAAATGTGATTTGTATGGCAAAAAAAAAAAAAAAAAAATATGTAACCCGATGGGAAGATCCCAGGGTAAGATGACTTCATTGATTAATTCTACAAAACACTTAAAGAGGTAGTAATATCAATTCTTCTCATAATCTTCCAAAAACTAAGAATAAGAACACACTTCCCAAACCAATCAATTTGTAAGGGCAGAATTATCATAATCAATACAAAAATGAGACAAAAATACTAAAATAAAACTATAGAACAATATCTCCTTTATATATTGATGCAAAAAAAGTCCTCAGCAAAATACTAGCAAACTAAATTCTGTAATGTATTTAAAGGTTTATGTACTATGATTAATTAGGATTTATCCCTGGAATGCAAGGATGATTCAACACGCAGAAAATAATCTGTGCAATCCACTGCATTAACAATAAAGGGCAAAAATTCGGGATCCAAGATGGTGGGCTAGAGGGAGGCTGCATTCCGTATTGCTCTGTGACCTGGAATTCAGGTAGTGGGAATACTGTTGCTCTGCGAGTGATTAGAGGACCCCTGACAGCTGGTCCTGAGCAGGAATCATAGCTGCTGTGCTGCGCAGGTCTCCAGGCCTCAGCGTCAGCAAGGATTCCTGGCCTCTCACCTGCACAGACTTCCAGGAGCCTGAACAGGACCACCACCGGCATCAGTACCCACTCAGGAACTCGGGCCTCTATTCCCACGTGGACTCCCATCTACCAACATGAGGCTTCCCCAGTCGCCTCAATCTTGGGACACTGTAACAACTGCCATAGTCCCCTATACAGGTAGCCTGCACCTGGAGACGCCACACAGAATCTGGAGACAGCTGCCAGCCCCAACACTGCAAACCACATAGCTGTATCTCAGAACATGCCATCCAGTGCCATGCCCGGCCCCACCTGACCCGACATCCCATGGCTGAAAGCAGTTGCCTCCCTCTTGGGACACCTTCATTGCTATCTTTAGTTGGGGCAACCCACAGCTTGGAACATGGGCTGGGGCTTAGAAGCAGTATCAAGGTACCTATAGTCCCCAACTCCAGCCTCTCCCTAGCAACCACTAACTGGGCACAGTGCCTGTGGCTACATGGCCAGTTCATAGCTCCCAAAATATAATCCTGAGCTGCCCAATACAAAACAGCTCGCTCTGACAGGTGCGCAGCCCCCAGAGCATAGCCCGCAAGAACTCCAGAGAGAAATGTTCGGGATTAGGAAGTAGAAAGAAAGGGGGTGAGTGAGATATAGTTTAGAGACTAAATAGATACCGGGAATTGTGAGGGTTACAGGCAATATAAGGAGATAAGACCAGGTGCTCACATCGCACGAGTGGGGCCCCAAAGGAGATCCTTAGGGTGCAGTCTCCCATCAAGACCAAGTGCTATACCCCACCTCAAGGAGCTCCGCCTCCAAGACCAACCCTCCCACCCTAATAACCGTCCCCATCTGAAGAGTGAAGATACCAGAAAACAACAGACCAACCCACCAGCTGGATGAGAAGGGAAGCAGGAAGGATACTGATCTCCAACAAAAACAACCCTTATATCTTCCTTTGATATTTTTCTTTTCTCTCTGTCTTTTCTTTCACCCTCAGATCCCCAACATTTGTGAAACCAAGTACTTTTCATGAATTAGGCTTCTGAGGACTGGGATGTCTGAATAGTATATTATAGTTGTGTTGTTTATTCTTTTATCTCTTATTTTACATTTTTTTATTTTTCTTAATATTTATGTTTGTTTGTTTATTGCTCTCTAATGTCTTCCCACTTACTTGTCTCCACAAAATCACTTTCTCTCTCTCTTCCTGCTACTAACCAACTTTTTTAGATCCCTCTTTCATGCTTTCTAAAATCTAAAAACTCTATATCCTCACTTCCTACCCCTTTAACATCTCATCCTACACCTCACCACCTGTTCTTTATCCACCATCAGAAACTGTAGACCCTTTTGCAAACCTACTGTTTATATGGTAGATAATACTTGAACTCACCATTTCTGTATATTGTGACAGAACTGTTAACGTCTTAATAGTAGCTATTTGGTTTAAGATTGTATACTGTTTGTATTGGGACCTGTTACTATTGTTCTCCCCCTCAAATGAGAGGCATTGGAATCTTGCAGGGACACTATAAGCCTATAGGGTAAAAACGGTAATGCCTTGGATCCACAGTGCTAGAAGGGAAGACACAAAACAACATGAAAAAACAAGGGAAGAAAGTGCCCCAAAGAAACCAAGATGCTACATTGTTAGAATCCATGGCCAGCACAGCAGAAGAAATGACAGAGAAGGAGTTCAGGATGTACATAACTAAATTTCTGTGAATAAAAGGATGATAAAAGAGAGCAAATACAGGCAGCAAAACATCATTTTGATAAAGAGCTACATAAGCAAATACAGGAAGCCAAAGATTACTTCAGTAGGAGATAGAGGTTCTAGGAAAACAAATAAACAAACAAATGAACATAAATCCTTGAAATGAAAGAAACAATAAACCAAATTAAAAGCTCAATAGAAAGCACCACCAACAGATTAGATCAAATGGAAAAAAGGAACCTCAATGAAGACAAAATATATAATCTTGAATTGAAAAGAGTGTTAACCACACAGTGAAGATGGCAAGAAACCATGAGCAGAATAGTCAAGAATTGTGAGATAACATAAAAAGACCAAATTTAAGAATTATTGGGATAGAGGAAAGCATAGAGTTCCAAACCAAAGGAATGAACATTCTATTCAAAGAAATAATATCAGAAAATTTTCCAAACCTGGAGAATAAATTGGAAAATCAAATACAAGTGGTTTACAGGGCACCAAATGTACAAAATCACAAAAGTTCTACACCAAGGCACATTATAATGAAAATGCCTAGCATACAGAATAAGGAGAGTATTTTAAAAACCACAAGATAAAGTAATCAGATTACATATATAGAGGAGAAAACAATTAGGATATTTGAAGATTTTTCAACCCCAACCCTGAAAGCTAGAAGACTCTGGAAAAACATACACCAAATTCTGAAATAAACTGGATGCCAACCAAGAATGTTTTATCCAGCAAAATTAAGCTTTAGATTTGATGACAAAATAAAAACCTTCCATGATGAACAAAAGTTAAAAGAACTTACAACTAGAAAGCCTGCATTTCTGAACATCCTCGGCAAAATATTCCATGAGGAGGAAATGAAAATCAGCAGAGGGAGGTATTACACTAAAGAAAAAACAATCAAAGGAGAAACCAAGTCAAGTTAATATCAAAACATAAACAAAAGTGACTGGGAAAACAAATCATGTCTCAATAATAACCCTGAATGTTAATGGCTTAAACTCACTAATCAAAAGACATAGACTGGCAGATTGGATTAAAAATAAAAAGACCCAACAATATGCTGCTTCCAAGAGACTCATCTCATAGGAAAAGACATCCACAGACTAAAGGTGAAAGGTTGGGAAAAAACATACCACTCACATGGACTGAGGAAGCAAGCAGGAATTTCCATCCTCATATCAATTAAAGTAGACTTCAAGCCAAAGTTAATCAAAAGGGATAAAGAAAGACATTTCATACTGCTTAAGGGAACCATACATCAACAAGACATAGCAATTATAAATATATATCCCCCACACAATGGAGCATCTACATTTATCAAACAAACTCTTTTCAAGTTCAAGAGTCAAATAGACCATAAGACAATAATTCTGGGTGACTTTAACACACCTCTTTCACCACTGGATAGATCTTCCAAACAAAAGCTAAATGAAGAAACTATAATAGAACTCAATAATATAATCAATAACTTATACTTAACAGACATATATAGACTATTTCATCCATTGATGTGTAAATGTACTTTCTTTTCAGCAGCACATGGATCCTTCTCTAAATAGACCATATATTATGCCACAAAGAAACTCTTAGCATATATTAAAAAAATAGGGATACTACCCTGCATTCTATCTGATCATAATGGAATGAAATTAGAAATCAATAATAAAATAAAAAATAGAAGCTACTCCAACACCTGGAGACTAAATAATATGCTATTGAATAAACAATAGGTTGCAAAAGACATCAAAGGGGAGATTAAAACATTCTTAGAGGCAAATGAGAACACTGATACAACATTTCGAAATCTCTGGGACACTATGAAGGCATTACTCAGAGAAAAGGTCATTGCATGGAGTTCATTCCATAAAAGAAGAAAAAAATCAACAAATAAATGACCTAACATTACATCTCAAAGTCCTAGAAAAAGAATAACAAGTCAATACCAAAAGAAGTAGAAGATGGGAAATAATTAAAATCAAAGCTGAAATCAATGAAATTGAAACAAAAGAAACAATTGAAAAAAAATTGACAAAACAAAAAGTTGGTTCTTTGAAAAAAATAAATAAAATTTATAAACCCTTAGCCATGCTAATGAAGAGAAGGAGAGAGAAAACTCAAATTACTAACATCCATGATGAAAAAGGAAATATCACAATAGACATTACAGAAATACAGAACATAATTAGAAATTATTTTGAAACTTTAAACTCCAATAAAATAGAAAATATTGAAGGCATCTACAAATTTCTAGAGTCATATGATTTGCCAAAACTGAATTAGGCTGATATACACAATTTAAACAGATCAATTTCAAGCAATAAAATAAAAGATGCCATCAGAAGCCTACCAACCAAGAAAAGGCCAGGACTAGATGGATATACACAGCTGAGTTCTTCTAATAAAACTAATACCAATACTCATCAAATTATTTCATATAACAGAAAAAGAGGGTACACTTAAAAAATCATTCTATGAGGCCAATATCACCCTGATTTCAAAATTAGGCCAAGACACATAAAAGAAAAAAAAATTCAGACCAATATCTCTAATGAATATAGAGGCTAAAATTCTCAATAAAATTCTGGCAAATTGAACACAAAAACATATCAAAAAGATAGTGCACCACGATGAAGTGGGGTTCATCCCAGGATTGCAAGGTTGGTTCAACTAAATGTAATTCATCACATCAATAGACTTAAAGATAAAAATCATATGATCATCTCAATAGATGTAGAGAAAGTGTTCGACAAAATATAGCACTGCTTCATGTTTAAAACACTAGAAAAACTAGGGATAACAGGAACATATATCAACAATGTAAAAGCTATCTATGCCATGCCTGAGGCCAATATCATTCTAAATGGAGAAAATTTGAAAGCATTCCCTCTAAAAAATGAAACAAGACAGGGATGCCCTCTTTTACCACTACTATTTAACATAATTCTTGAAACTCTAAACAGAGCAATTAGAAATTAAAGGGATGTGAATAGGAAAAGAAGAACTCTATCACTATTTTCCAACGAAAATGAGATATCCACATGCAAAAAAAAAATGCAGTTGGCTTTTTACCTTAGACCATACATAAAAAATAATTCTAAATGGCCCAGGGACCAATGTCTAACAACCAAAACTACAGGATTCATAGAATAAAACACAGGTGGAAAACTTTATGAGATTGGATTTGGCAATTATTTTTTTTTCCTATGATGTCAAAGGTTCAGGGTACAAGAGACAAAATAGATTGGATTATATCAAGTTTAACTTCTGGGAATCAAAAGACATTATTGAGTGAAACTGTAACCTGAAGAATGAGAAAATATTTGCAAATCACGTAATTGATAAGGGGTTAATATCCAGAACGTGAAAAGAATTCCTACAACTCAACATTAAAATACACCCAATTGCCAAGAGCAGTGACACATGCTTGCAATCCCAGCAGCTCGGATGGCTGAGGCAGGAGGATCATGAGTTCAAAGCCAGCCTCAGTCAAAGAGAGGTGCTAATCAACTCAGTGAGACCTTGTCTCTTAATAAAATACAAAATAGGGCTGGGGATGTGGCTCAGTGGTCAAATACCCCTGAGTTCAATCCCTGGTACCCACTCCCCCCCCCCCAAAAAAAGAAGCAATTTAAAAATAGGCAGAATACTTGAGTAGATATTTCTCCAAAGAATATATATCAATGACTAATAATCACATAAATATATGCTCAACATCACTAACCATTAGGAAAATACAGATCATAACCACAATAAAATTACTACCTAAAACATCCTCATCTCTCACCTGATCTACTGCCTCCGTGCTTCATAACCTACAGGTTCTCTGGACCCTGTTCAATGAGTTCACCATGCCATAGCCAGAGGCATCTTTTCTATTAATGGCATTCTATTACTCATTAAAGACAAAACTCCTAGCATAATCTATAATTAGGTCAGCAATTTTTTCCCATAAAAATATTAGGTTTTGAGGATCAGACAGTCTTTTTTGCAATTGTTTAGCAAAAATAGCCACAGGCAAGGTGCAAGCAAGCAGGTGGCTCTTCTTATGGTTTGGACATCATGTTCCCCCCAAAGTTCCTGCATTAATGCAGAAGATGTAATGATTAGATTATAAGAATCCTAAACATAATCAGTGGATTAATCCATTTGATATATTGATAATTTGAACAGCTTACTGGATAGTAACTATGGGCAGGTGGGACATGGCTGAAGAAGGTGGGTCACTAGGGACGTACCCTTGGGAATTGTCTTGTTCCCCTGGCTTTTCTTTTTCTTTATTTTTCTGCTTCCTGGTTACCATGAGGTGATCAGCTTTCCTCCTTCACATCATTCACCTGTGATGTTCTGCCATCACCTTGGGTGCAAAGCAATGGAATTGGTTGACCATGAACCGAACCCTTGAAACTGTGAGCTCAAAATAAACTTTTCCTAGTCCAAGTTATTCTGGTTAGGAATTTTGGTCACAGCAATAAAACATAACCAATAACTCTGTTCTAATAAAATTTTATCTATAAACACATATGATGGGCTAGGTTTGACTCGTGGGCTGTACTTTGCCAACCCCTGTCCTACGATATTATGCATATGTCATAGCCCTCCTTACCTCTCTATTCTCAACTACAGAGCATCTTCACCACCATTTCCTACTTCATACTTTTGTACTTATTATATTCTTTCCCATCAAGATCTTTACAAATGTCCTTCTTTCTGCCTGGGATGCTCTCAATTCTTCCCTGTAACTGGTTAGCTCTTACACATTCTTCAGATTTTAAATTATGCCCCCCTTACTCAGTAAAGTCATCTGTTATCTTCTCTCTGTATTATACTCCTGTGTCCAGAGCACCAGTCAGGTTGATAATTCTTAACTCTGTAATTATTTGATTAAGGTTCATTCTGGCCACTTGATACCATTAAACTATGAGACATATGAAGGATCTTTGCATCCCTAGGATCAAGAGTGCAGCACATGGCTGGTACTCAGTAAATTCTTATTGACTGACTGAATAAATATATGGCAGCATGGGTGATTATCCCTGTTCCCACAAGCACCAGCTTCCAATATCCCATTGTGATCTGTGGCTTTTCTCGAGTTCTCTCTTCATAAATTGTTTCTGATAAAGCTTTTTGCCTCTGTCCCTTCTATCTCTCTGTCTCCATATCACTCTTCCTTTGTGTGCTTAGAGGAATTTGTATTACTGCTAACTCACCTCTCTGTCCTTTAGAATATCTTTCTCTTCTAGTGAGTATTCATCTTTTCCTTTGCCCCCAAATGCTTAGCTTACCCCATAGATTTGTCAAATTTCTTCAGCCAAAGATCTCTAGGAACACTGTGTGTGTGTGTGTGTCTGTTTTAATGGGGATCAAACAAAGGGCCTTGCACATGCTAGACCAGCACTCTGCCACTGAGTCATATTAGCCCTCTAGGAGCATCTTGTAGTAGAACACAATTGATTTAACTGACTAATTTCAATGAAGGAGACCATGCACCATGGGAAACGCTGGAGGAAACTCAGTAGAAGACTGTAAGAAAGTACTTTGAAGATTTGGAGTTATGTTTAGTAATTTTGGGGAGATTTCAAGTTCTTTTGTTCTGGATTGGCTGCTGCTACCAGGAAGTAAGGATAATTCTATGATTGGGAAACTTAATCATTATGATCTAGGCAGTAGAAAAGAATGGAGCAGAGTAAAAGTTGTAATTAGTGAAAGGTAGTGGTTCCTCTTATTATTTGGTCTTTTTTTTTGTGGTTTGGATGATGTTTTTGATTTTTTTTTTTTTAATGTTAAGACATTACTACAGAAGGTGGTTGGTTTTTGCTTAGCTCCATCAAAGTCACATGGTGGCCTTGTCTAATTTTGCCATTCTCTGCAAATATGTTCAATAGGGGAATTCAATGGCCTAGCTGACACTGGCATGCCAGCTTCCAGCAGTAGGGAAGCTCTGTAGTAGTGCCAGGAAGCTCCTAGATTTCAGAAGCAGATTTCCTCCTCCTCACAATGAGCCCTTCCAGCAAAGGGTGGGGGCCATATAAAGGGTGTCCACATGAAGGCTCTCTGTGCCTAATTCTGTATCTGGCAGTCTGTTTCTGGGCAAGCAGATTTTTGGCCAGCATGTAATAGAATGTCATGAAAGAACACTTTTGTTTATAGTTTTTCATTTGTTCATAGTTGCAAAGTCACATTAAGTTATGGAGTTAGATAAATAAAAGTCCTTACTTACTGAAAAATATATGGCATTCATTGTCCATGTTCACTGTAATAATCACAGAGAAGATTTTGAAAGCCCTCAAAAATCTCTCCCAAATACATAGTCTTTGAAATAATTTTCCCAAGATTGTCCACACATTAACAACTAAGAAAACAACTGGATTTTGGAAAAGAGTCAGTCTAGCAGAATTATTTATTGCCTGCAGCCATTGCTGCTTGGTGTGACATGTAAACAGACTTATGAGAAGAAGCCATGAATCAGTTGCAGCCTAGGAACTGTGATAAAGATAGATCTATCTCCTCTGCACAGTTTGAGGTTTCCTGTTAACATCAGATGGCACAGTGATAACAGGAGTTTCATAATCTTGCATTGGCAAACAGGACCAGAGAGCACCCTGATTCACACAAATTTCTCTGGGACCAGTGAAATGCAAGTGATGGAGGTTTCCAGAACCCTGTTTAGTACACATTTCCAGAAGACTTTGATCTGATCTGAAGCTGTGCAAAGACATCATCAGTTCAAGGCTAAGCAAAAATTAATCACTAAGCCACAGTTTATTGACTGGGGCAATGGTGTTGTATTTGAAGCAACCTTAAATTTCAAGGACCACACATTTATGAGTTTTTATGATAGCACAATTTTAATAGCTTAATTAAATAAAATAAGGCACAGGTATGTAAATATTAGTGTATGCATGTTTACCTTGAAGAGAGGACACTGGTGAACTGGATCCTAAGGGGAAAGCACTCAGATATAAAATTATCTAAAATGAGTCTTCAGAAATATAGAGGCTTGCTAACCTTCATTACTGCCTTTAATTTTTTGATCTGTTCCTAACAAGTTCCTTTTCCCACCCCCACAGATATTTTACACTTTTATGGTATTCTGTAACTTTATTTTTGTTAACAGCAAATTTGCCTACTTTGAATTGCACAGAGAAAACAGAACCACTGGGGATGAATACTCAACTCATTGACTAACTAGTAGATCTGCAACTGGAAACATTTGGTCTGTCTGGTGAAGAGTTCCCTTTATCTATGGTTAGTCTTTCTTGTTGGCAATGAACTCCCCACTTCTCCCCCTTCTCAGGGCCCTTCTTACTCAGTTCTCTCTCTTTCTCTCTCTGTCTTACACAAACTCACCTTCAACATTTCCACCTCTCTATCACCTTTTATTCCAACATAATCAATATCCTCCTATTGGAAAAAAAGGTCTCTCAAGATTTACATTCCTTACTAATTATTCTCTATTCAGGAAATGAGATAGATAAATATCTTATCTCTTCAACAAACAAATTTATTGAAAGAGTTTCATAAACTTACTGCCACTCCTGTCTAACTCTCATTTACTCATGAGTCTGCTGAAATTTTTCTTCTCTTCCAGTTATACCCAGGAAAATGTCTTGCTCCAGATCACCAACTAGGTGAACCCAATCCTAGGTCTGGTTTACAATTTTCATAGCAAACAACTTCAAAATTCAGTGGCTTAAAATAACAACGATGATTTTGTATCTGACTTGGTTTTTGTTTTTCATAAAGTAGGTCAGGGTACAATGGGGTTGGCCCATCTCCCTTCCACAGGGTCTGTAATGCCAGCAGGAACACTTGAAGGATGGGGTTTGGGATCACTGAAAGTCGTGTTCACCCACATGTCAGGAGTTGATGTTGACCGTGAGCCGAGATCTAAGCTGGGGATCTCAAATGGAACATTCTTCTTTTGACCTGGGCTTCTTCACACCCTGAGAGAGGCACACATCCTGAGAGAACTGGGAGAAACTTATAATGACCTACTTTGAAATCACATAGCATCATTCCTGTCCTACCCTGTTAATTGGAAGTCACAGGCCCCCTCTCATCTATATCGCTCTGCTTCCTATACATATTATGTTTAATAAAACAGAACAGCGAAGAACTTTGTAATATAGAATGCTTGGAAAGCCCATTACATTTTTTTTCTCTTTGAAGTCGTCTTAGGTCTGTGTCTGCTGCTACAATAAAATAGCTTAGACTTAGTGATTGAGAAACAACAGAAATGTATTTCTCACAATTCTGGGGGCTGAGAAGTCCAAGATCAAGGTACTGTCAGATTTAATGTTTGGTGGGGGCTTCTTTGTCCTTCTTGCTGTATCCTCATATGGTAAGAGATGAATTTTTCTTCCTTACATCATGGAAGGAGCAAATCAGCTCCCTCATGCCCTCTTATAAGGACACTAATAGCCTCCCTAAGGCCCCATCTCTTAAAACGATCACCGTAGAGGGTGGGTTCTCACATACGCATTTTGGAACAACACAATTGTTCAGACCATAATCAGAGTCATACAAGGTCCTTTTGGAAGATTAGAATTATTCTTAACTTGATATCACCGGTTTGTGCCCATCATATTCCAGACCCCTTCATGCATTTGTTCTAATTCATGTTTTGGAGTAACAAGGTATACACGCTTACCATGCAGGGACAGGCCTTGACTTTTACTCAGCTTTAGAAGAAAAATTTTATATTTCTCCAAATCTGAAATCTAGTAAACTTGCTTATGTTGAGCCTCTATAACCTAAATAAGTATGTATTTTATCATATCCCTCTCAAGCTATGTTTTTTGCCCAATTTGCACTCACTAATTAGATTAATTTATACTTCAGTTGAAATTCTTATTTTATTTATTTATTTTTGGTACCAGGGGAACTCAGGGGCATTCAAATACTGAGCCACGTCCCCATCCCTATTTTGTATTTTATTTCAGGATAGGGTCTCACCAACTTGCTTAGTGCCATGCTTTTGTTGACGCTGGCTTTGAACTTGAGATCCTCCTGTCAGCCTCCAGAGCCTCTGGGTATCTAATAATTCTCTGGCTTTTTCCATGTTCTTTTGCAAGAAAGTACCTAGAACTTCTTCAAATAGTCCAAGAATTTTGCCTATTGATCATATGAACTTTGAATATTTTTCTTTAGAACTTAATATATGTTGTCTAGTTCTTCTTTCCTCAAAGAGTTAGAATTATACTATATGCATGTACAAATATATCACAGGAATCCCACTATTTTGTATAATTGTAATACACTGCTTAAAAGAGGAATCAGTGTCTAATGTGAAGCTTATCCAAAACTTGAATTCAAATCTCCATAATTCGTTACCTATTTTGGGCTTAATTTGGTAACTTATTTGGATTCTAAATATACTACCATAATAAAGCTGTATTGGGTTGGGGATTTTTGTTAAATAAGGATTTTAGTTGCTCTTGAAAAAAAATAGTGGATGGCACATTAACTTGCTTCACTAAGTATTTTACTATCTATATGTATCACATAGCATCATGTTAAAAAAAACTTTAATACGTATAATAAATTTTATTTTGAAATAGAAAAATAAAATAATATCAAGATAATTTTAAAGAAAAATCTATTATTCAGCATTCCAAATGAATAAATGGCTTATTACCCAAGAAAGGAAGGGGAAAATTGAAGAGCAAGTAAAATTCCACAAAAATATCATGTTAGAATGTAAACTTGTATATAAATATGCAAAAAAGCATAGAGCTTCCTCAAAAAACTACAAATAGAATTACCATATGATCCAATGACACCACCTTGGAGTGGGTATATATTGTAAGTATTGATATCAGTTTTGTTAAAGAGATATCTGCACTGCTATGTTTATCAGAGCAATTTTCACAATATTGAAGACATGGAACACCTAAATGTCCACCCACAGATGAATTTAAAAAACACTGTAGGTAGCCACAATGGAATAATATTCAGCCTTAAAAAAAGATGAAAATTCTGTCATTAGTGACAACTGAATGAACCTGGAGGATGTTAGGCTAAATGAAACAAGCCAGGTACAGGAAAACAAATGCTGCATGATTTCACCAGTATGTGGAAACTAAAAAATGTCTCTAAAAGTAGAGAGTAGAATACTAGTTGGGAAAAGCTGGCGAGAGGGCATGGGGAGAAGTCAGCCAAAGGATACAAAGTTCCAACCTGATGGGAGAAATAAGTTTTCAAGACTGATTGCTCAGCAAGGTGAGCACAGTTTAAATAATGATGCATTAAGTACTTCTACATTGCTGGGTAATAGATTTTAATGTTCTCAGCAAAAAGAAAGGTAAAAACATGAGATAATGGATATGTTGTTTATTGAGATATAATCATTCCACAATGTGTATATATGTATGTGTATGTGTGTGTATATATATACATATATATATACATATATATACATATATACATATATACACACACACATACCCATACATATCTCAAAACATCACATGATACCCCATAAATATATATAATTATTTGTAAATTTTTAAATTAAATTTAAAAAGAGACAGAGATTCAGCTTCCTTGAGGACTTGTAGGTTGTTTGACTACATCTGCTTGCCCACCTCTATCATCAGACTTAATTGCCAAACCCTTCCAGGAGTGGAGAAGAGACAACTCCTCTTAGATAGGCGATCCTCATTTTTCCCCTCTCTAAATCTCTGAAGGGCAGATGTTAGCAAAAAAAAAAAAAAAAAGTTTGTTTGGACATAACCCCTATGCCTCCCCCTATCTAGCATGTTAAAAAACAAATACACATACCAACAAGTTCTGACATAGGAAAGCTTTATATGAGATCAAATTGAGACTTTTCAGATAGAAAATCTAAAGGGCAAATTACAAAATTCATCGGCACTTTGGTGTTTAAGATACATCATAATGAAACAGAAAAGAATTCCTATATAAAAATCATATTGATTTTAAGCCCAATCATATGTATCAGAGTTCTTAGAAATTTTCAAGGGAGTGAGACTAGATGGAGTAAAGATAAAGTGAGAGACATAAATCAAGGCAAAAGTCTTTAACAATTTAAACAAAGTGAAGCAAATAAGCAAAATGTATTGATTTTTGGAACAATGATAGGAGAAAACACATTGTCTAGTAATATTGGTTGTTCTCCCTCCCCTCTGGCCTACGGCTCTCTGGGCTTCAAATTCAGCTGGACTGGAGACAGGAAACATTAACACTTATTAACTTAGACTCTAAGGCCACATCTCAACCTTGGTGGATCACAAATGTTTGTGAAATGGATGAATAAACATTGGGGCTTGGAGTGACTGTGCATGTTTTAGAAAAGCTAACAAACGTGTCCCCGTCATTTTGTGTTTCTTTTTGAATGGCCAAAACTTGCCCCAGAGGGACCTATCTCACTGCCTCAAGTGTCAGATTTTAGACATTCCCGTTTAGCATTTTATATCAGGCAAGGGATATTACTAAATGTTTTAGCTTATTATTTTCATTTTATTTTACTCCAGAAATTAGAATATACTCTGAGGTTAGGAAAGAAAGATAACTTTAAATTAATGCCATACAAATCATTATAGAAAGTAGCACACTAGAGAGAAATGTTCATGGCCAGACAGACAGCAGGAGTCCTAGGTTCTGTCTACCACAAATTAGTGCAAATGTCATTAAGTCATTCTGCTCAATAACACTAGTTTCTTCAATGATATAAAAATTCCCCCCCCAAAAAGAAAGCAAAAAACCCCACATTTATTAGAATAAAGATAAATTTTGTTCTCAAATCTTACAAGTCGATTGATTAACAAAATACCTGACTTGAAATTGAAATTAGTATTTAAAAGCTAGAGAATATTTTCTAGGTAATCTTCTACAGATAGAAGCTTTTGCAGTGTTAATTATGGAGAATTTCTTTGCTAGTTGAGATTTTACTACACTTAAAAGGATGTCACAATCACTTGGTCATAAAGGCAGATTTCCTTTAAAGAAGAATAATTCTAGAAACAAAAACAGTTTTGCAACTTTATAGACACTTGAATGAAGTCAATGTTTTTAGTTTTGGTTTTGCTTGGCAAAACTCAGTTTTCTATGCTCAAAGAAATAGCATCAACTAAACTTGTGTTAAAGAAAGGATGACAAGAATCTCTTAAACATTAAATATCTCTTACAAAACATTTTGGATAGTGAAGTGTAAATTAACCCAATATCCTAACATTGAATTTCGCTTTTGAAAATACACAAAAGATCTGCGAAATGGACACCTGAATTCAATATTTTAAAAGAAAAACACAGCATTGCCAACGTAAATTGTATTGTTTTGCCTTCTAACTCCTCTCCTTTCTTCTCCTCTACTGTCTTCTCCTGTCCTCTCCGATCCTCTCCTACTCTCCTCTCCATCAAGTCTTTCCTGTTCTGTTCCTCTTAAGAACACTGCTGTTTGTTTTATCAGAAAATAAACTTGATGAAATTCCCATTAAAAGCTCTACCTTGACTGTGTTGGGCAGCATCGTGGACATCGCCTCAGCCTTCCCTCGGCCTGCCCTCTATGTTCCAAATTCAGGGATCAGTGGGAGAGTTGGGTAGAGTTCAGATAAAAAATTTGGAACTCACCCTCTCTAGCTGTTTTTCTAGCATTCTCTTTTTATTCTCTAGCAACCCGGGACACTTGATCTCCTCCTCCCTGCTCTAGGAAGGAAACTGAAATGCCTAGTTTTAGCTAGCCTGTGTACCCATTGCTGCATATAGTACATGAGAAACTCACCCAGGTTGATTGTATCCGTGATTTAACTTTCCTCCAAAACTGCCTTGTTTCCTCCATTTTCTATGTTCCTCTGATAGTGGGTTTTTGTTTTGTTTTGTTTTGTTTTGTATTTTTCTCTGAAGTTTATAGCTAATAGCTATCCTGTGTAGGAGGATCAGTGTTTTAAAAGGTTATTCCTCCTTGTTGGGTACAGAAACTCATTCTGGGTGTGACAGGGGAAGGGGGAACGTGGGGGAAGAGAGAGCTTGAAGATTCCTGTTGGTTAATCTCACAGCAACTTGGGTGAAGGGATTCTTTTGACATTCCTGGAGTCTGAAGTTAGATAGTACATAATTTCCCTTTTCAGTTCCAAAATTCAAAACTCACTGCTGATTGTAGATTGATAAAGTCTTCTGACCTTTTCTTTCATGGAACCAGCTCAGAAGGGGCCAAGCTTGAAGGAGAGAGAGCTATAGTGGGAGGGAAACAACTGGCCACATTTTGTGAACATTTTCTCCTAATACAAGTATATTCTCAAATAGTTCAAAACCCTTTAGAAGTTCTGGAATCTTTTTATTCTTTCCTGATTTCTATGCATGTAGATATTTAAAGTAAAGTAGATGACATGAAATTCCAAATACAAGTACCACAGTATTCACTTAGATAAAACTTTCCTACACCAACTTTTTCCATACCTGACAAAATCAATAAAGTATTCTTAAGGTTAGCTAATACTCATTTCATAGGCAAACTTCCTCAGTTGTCTCCAGAATGACCCCTACCACTCTTGCCTAAACCAGGATCCTAATTAGGGCCACAATGAGAGCTACACATTGTTTTTTGTCTGTATTATTATTATTACAATTGCCTGATAAAGGAAATTGGAGGCTCTTCCTGTAAAATATCTATATTCTGGATTTGTCTATTAGGTTCTTGTGATTCTATTTAATTTGTTAGTCTTTTTTTTTTTTGATACTAGAGATTGAACCTAGGGGTGCTTAACTACTGAGCCATATCCCTATCCCTTTCTTTTATATTTTATTTTGAGATAGGCTCTCTTTAAGTTGCTGGAGACCTTGCTAAATTGCTGAGTCCTGCTTTGAACTCGTGATCCTCCTGCCCCAGCCTCCTGAGTTGCTGGGATTACAGGGGTACATCACCACTCCTGGAAACTTGTTAATCTTGTCCTTATATTTCTGTGGGTAATATTAGTCTACTATAACTACGATAACAGGGTATCTCAGATCAAATGACTTAAACAGTTTGGAAGAGTGGAAATCCAAGATCAAGGTGTCGGCAGGATTAATTTTTGGTTAGGCCTCTCTTCATAGGCAGTCTTCTTGCTATGTCCTTCTGTGTTCTTCTCTTGGGGCCTATTCCCTCCTGGTGTCTCTTCCTCCTCTTCTAAGGATAGCCTTCCTGTTGGAATTAGGCATCTGCCCAGATGATCTCATTTTACCTCAGTATCTTCTCAAAGGTTCTGTCTCTGGATACAGTCACACTAGGAATTAAGACCTTAGCCTATAAGTTTTGAAGGGGCTCAATTCAGCCCAGAACAACTTGCAAACAAGAAGCTATAGCTACATTTGATGGATCTTAGGTTAATCATTTGAGTGCTATAAAATAATATAGACAATGTTATGTTGACTTTTGGTATGATGTATAACATACATATACACACATATGTATATAACTGAAAGCCTCTCTATTTAGTCAGGCACGGATGTTTAATTTTGTCAAATGCCTTTAGAAATTATTATATGAGTCATTCCCTTAGATTTATTAATATTTAACTTAAAATTGAAGCATGCTTGAATCCCAAGAAAAAAACCTCATCTGATTGTGATACATTACTTTTACTTTTAAATGTGTACTGTAGGATTCTATTTGCTAATAATTTAAGATTTTTACATCAGTATTCATGATATTATTCTATAGTGTTCATTTCTTTTTATTCATTAAGTTTAAACTTGTTATTCTTGTTTTATAAAACAATCTTAGAACTTTAATTTCTTTTCTATGCTCTAAAACTATTTAAATACAGTTGGTATTATCATTTCCTCAGGGTTAGTGAAATTTTCCTGTAAGCATTGCTTAACTGCATTTCACATATTCTGATATATACAATGTCTTAATTCTTATTTTCTTTTGCAGTTTGTAGTTTTGTTCATATTTCCCCTTTAACTCAATAATTATCTAACAAATTTTATTATTTCCAATTGAAAAGATGTTGATGCTTTTTAATTAATTGAATTGTGTACATGGAATATTGTTTGCCTCATGTTTATTTTTTAGAATATAAGGAGGTGCTTTATGTGACCTATTAGAAGACCACTTGGGTGTATGCTTTCATGTATGCTTGTATTCATTACTATTTTGGTATCTACTCCTGTCCATCATGAATTTTGGCCTTTAGGTTTATACTGTTCCCTTCTTAATCTTCTTAATGCTTGTCAGGTCAAATTATACCTTACATGTTATTAAAAATATGACTTTTTGCTCCAATTTCCTATAAAGATATTATCTAGCCTTTCATTTAAAATTTCCGGAATCATTTTCTTTTGGGGGGGGAAGCGGGGGCTGCACTAGAAATTGAACCGGAGTCATTTAACCCCTGAGCCATATCCCCAGCTCTTTGTATTTTTTAGAGACAGGGTCTGGATAAGTTGCTCATAGCCTTATTAAGTTACTGAGACTGGCTTTGAACTTGTGATCCTCCTGCCTCAGTCTCCAGCGTCACTGGGATTACAGGTGTGTACCACCATGCCTGGCTTGGATCATTTTTTAAAAGATGTATTTTTTATATGCAATAAGGAGTTGAGTCTTTGTTTTGTGAATCAATCTAAATATTTGTCATTAGTATGTTAAACATCCATTTATATACTGCTTTGATTGATACATCTTGTCTGAGTTCTACCATTTTATATTATATTGACTATATGCCTATATGATATATTTCTTTTGCTCAGTTTTGGCAGTTCTGATATATTGGATGACTTATATTTTCTTCTAGTCTGTAGGTCTCATTTCAAACATCACCTTCTCAGAAAGAATTTGTCTAACCTATCTGTATACTTCTGTGCCATGATCTAAGTTATTTATTATATTCCTTTCAAGTTTTTCAATATCAGTATCAGAAATTATCATCTTGGTTATTAGTTTAATAATTGATTAAATTTTTCCCACTGGACATATGTTCCTTTATGAAAGGATCTCTCCTTTCTCCCTCACTCTCTCTCTTTCTTTCTCTACACACACACTCAGCTTTGTATATATGACTTTTTAATGTATGCTCTCTCTCTCTTTCTCCAGGTATAATTAAGGTCTGTGATTATATACATTGGGTAATACAAGGTACTTAATAAATATTATGAATGTTATTTGAAGCTGCTTTTTTATTATAAAATATTCTTTCTGTAATATCTCACTTATTTTAGGCATTCAGTAAATCTTTTGTACTACTGTATGGAAACTGTGATGACTGTAACTTATGTGAAATGTGAAATATAGACAGTGGTATGGTGATGATGAGGAGGATAATAATGATGATGAGGAGGATAATAATGATGATGATGGCTAATGTCAGGGAGCATTACTGTCACCAGGCTCTGTTTTGAGGTCTACACACTTATTAGAACATTTAGTCCTAATGCTAACATTCACACAAATGCTGTAATGGGTACCATTACTAATCCCCCCTTTTACAAATGAGAAAACTGAGTCAAATGATCATTTAGTTAATGTTCCCAAAGTCACAGAATTAATGAAGATTTGTTAATATTAAGCTAGAAGCTTTGATGGTTATAACCATATTGAAAACAGGAAATATGTACAAAAATGTCATCATAAAGAAGATTGATGTTAATTTAATGCTTTATATTTCTCACTATTGTGTCTTAAATGTAATTATTAATTTCCCTCATTATATTTTGAGCTTTTAAAATGAATTTTAAGGCACTTTTAAAGTTCTCGAAATGCACAGAAAGGTTCTAAGTTAATAGCAATAAGAATAGTTTATATTAGCATAGCATTACCATGTGCTGGACACTGCTTTTTGTGTTTTAAATATATTAACTCATTTAATTCCTACAGCAGTAGGTATTCTTATCATGCTCATTTCATACATGAGAAATTAAAGCATAAAGAGGTTTAGCAACTTTTCTAAGATCAAAAACCTTGTAACTGGCAAAGGCAGAATCTGTACCCAGTCAGTCGGGTCCGAGATCAATGCTTTTATCCATCATGTGTGCCTGTGACTGATTTTGTGATTGATAAAGACTCTAATGGCACACACATTTCATTATAGGTTAACATGATTCTAGGCATCATTTCTCTATTTACTTATCTATTCAAGTCCTAGATTTATACACCTAGATAAGTCAAATAAGAATAAAGTCTAGTATTAGTAATTAGGAAGTACATTTGGGAAAACATGCAATTCAGAAAGACTGCAATTTCCCCTTAGATAACATCAATCAATTAACTGGGGTTAAATTTTAAACAATTTTTGAGAATCACAGCAATATTTTGCACTTATTCAATGTTGTTTTTCAATTATTCTCCCTCTGATGCAGTGTATATTGGATGCTACCTGAAGTAGTCAAGAATTTAGTAGGTTTAGTATTTTTAAAGCATAGTTGCCAAAACAAACTTTCCAAACCAAGAGTGACTGTTGCATTTTAAAAGATTATAACTTTTCTTCAAATATATAATTTTATAAACCATTATACATTCTTAAACTTCTACCAGATTATTAATTACACATCCCAAAATAAAATAAAATAAGAGGTGATTAAGTATAAATTTCATCAAGACAAAGTTTGGAATTGAGCCCATATTATTGACTATGTTAGGAAACAAAAATATTATTTTAATAAAAATATTAATAACTATAATTAAAAACTGCTTTTGAACAAAGTTCATCACTCAGAGTTATCTTTAGGTCCATTTTTTAGATGAACCCATTTAGAATGAGAAAAAAATATTAGTCATCACAAGCATGTCTATTAGGAAGTATTGAAGGAAAATAAATCTATTTCCTTTAAATTAAATAAATAGGTTAGTTACTTATTCAAAAATAACATGTAGTATTGAATATATACAAGACTTTATTAATATATAATAATATGTATTTTAGAGGTATTATTTTACATATAGCCCTTTATATATATTTTATAAGAATATATAATTATAGAGTCTAAATATAAGGAATATAAAAATTGTTACTAGAGCAAAAGAAGGATATTTTATAATGATAGAGTTAAAAACCAGAAGGAAAATATCCATTTTCATTTTTGCCATAAAGAACCATTATTTTTCATAAATATTTCTGATGTTTTCAAATTTTCTAGACTCATTTGATATTTTTGATCATTACAAAGTAAAACAAAATTCTTCTACAAAAACAGAGGGAATAATTATTTGAAAGGATTAAAAATTTTAAATAGTAAACATGTCTTCTAAATAACCTAGAAGCCATAGCCCTTATATTTCTAAGTTTAGTAATCCATTTAGCACTAAATAAGGTTCAGCCTTTTAATAATGTAAACAGTAAATCCATAATATCTCTACTGAAATGGTTTCTATGTGATTCAAATATTATACCACTTATGCTTCAATGTCCCACTAAAGAATCACTGGAATTTTAGACTGTTTCTAAAACTTGCTATAACAATAACAACTAACAGTAGGTTAACAAAATTGCCCTAACACAAGTAAGCAATGTACACATCATTATTTTAATAACTAACCCAAATAACATACAAACACAGAAGGCAACTGTAGATTTCCTCAAAAAATAAGAACAATAAAAATTAGAGGATCCTACCTTCTTAAACTCTAAAATCCAAAAGTATTTTTCATGCTTAATTTAATTATAGTACTTAACAGACCTTCCCTACTTCGTTTAAATCTTATCACAACTGTCAGGCCAATTATTGACAGATTCTGATATCTTCATTTAAGAATAGCTCAGGAAGGTAGTAAAATGTGTAGATGTAAATATCATTATCCATGTTAAGCTTCTCAATCTTGCCAGGTGCTTTATCTGAGAAGAGAAATTTCTGCTGTGTCATTTGTCACCATCAATCCTTCTTCTTAACCCTATAGAAAATCAAGTCAAAGATTTTTGGCTTTTAAAGAAACATATATCTTCATAGTTGGAGAAGAAGTCCAGTTACTATTTTGAATCATTTTCTTATAATTCTCAGAAATTTCACTTAGACCAGACTCATTAAATAGAGAGTAGAAAGTTCTTCAATAAATCTTCAATAAATTCCATTTCAAACCAGTTCTTTGGGACCAAAAGCAAAAAAAAAAAAAAAATTGAATTTAAATGGAACATTTCCAGGAATAAGAGCATGGGCATGCTTTCTCATCCTGTTCTTGCTCTTCAGTCTTCAGTCTGATAAGGTGATCCAGATGAGACATCAACTTTCCATTTCATAGACTCTAATCATGGACTTCTGTCCTGTTCATGAAGGTATGGACCCCTAGTTTGCAAATTGAGGTGTTGCTCTCCTTTTATTTTTAATACTTTTACAGCATGGAACAGGATACATTTTATCTCCTTGACTATGTGATTTGGGGATCAGTGAGTGAAGGTATAAGAGTTTGCATTGCAAAAAACAGTCAAAATAGCCTGATGATAACTTCACCTTCACTGGAGACTTTTATGAGTTCCCTACAAACTCTTTAAATATCTGATGCTGACTCACTTGCTTTGGGGGCACATTTATTGTGGACAAAAATTTTTCATGGCATTGGATTATAGGATCTCAGATTAGCAATGTTGCTTAGCAACACAAGAGCATCCTAGACTTTTTCATTTTGACTTACCTAAATTCAAATTTCAAACTTTCAGAAAGAACCCAGATGGTTTCAAGATTTAACATTTTTTATCTGTAAGGAAAAAATATATTCAATTTAAATTTATTCCCCTAACACAAGAAACTCTAAGATTTTGTGCTAAGCAATTCCATTTATATCTATGTTAAATGTCTTTGCCATTTCCTTCAGTCTCCATCCCAGCTGTTCTCAGCACTACCCACACTCAAAAAAATCTCTTCCCATCTACATTTTTAGTCATAATTTCTGCTCCAGGAAGGAATATACAGGAATACAAGTAATGTCCTCATCTTAACACCATAACACAATGAGACCAGGGTGGGGGCGGGCAGAGAAGGAGAAAGAGAGAGAATTTATTTGCATTTAAACAATTATTCAAGAACTTGCTTTTTTATGTGGCAAATACTCCTTTTTAAAGGACACAGATAGTAAATATCTCGAAGATTCAAGAAAAATGTCATAAGATATTTCCCCAAAATTTATCATATCAACAAGTGTTCATAAAGAATTTCCAATAAGACATTTATCATAGTATCACTTATTAATGAAAGTTACTTAAAACATTTAAAAATTTCCAAAATTAAGGAATAATCAATAACATTAGTATTTCTATGGGTTGTAATCCTATGTGGACATTAACCTCATTGTTGTGGATTATTTAATGATAAGTCAAAACGTGAACAGTATATTAGATTGTTAAGTACAAAACCAGTCACAAAAGCTATGTGTAGAATAAGACACCATTTCTTTTCAAATATGAAGGGGTGTGTGTGCACATTGTGTGTGTGTGTGTGTGTGTGTGTGTGTGTGAGAGACAAGGACAGTAGAAGCAACAAAATATAAAAGGTTTGAATAATTTTTATTTCATTTTTTTTCTAACATTTCCTCAATTATCTATGCATTATTTTTGTGGTATGAAAATAAGCCAGTTCAAAATTATTTTATAAATGTTGGGCCGTAGAGTAAGTGGGTTATCCTATTTCATCCTGTGTGAGTTATTAGGCTTCTGTGTGTCATCTTCACTTTTTTAAGACTGAGCTCACCATTCTGCAAAGAAACTCTCCTTTCTAGCTTGTTTCCTGTTAGATTCTACCAGTAGGCGTGCTGGAGGGAGGCGGGGGGACACTTCCTATTTACTTCTTGATTCTGTGGGTTTCATCCCAGCAGTGGCCCATCACCCCACAGCAGCATTCCATTCCATCACCCGCTTCCTTCAGTACTCCTGGAGAAAGCCTGGCCACAGCCCTTGGTAGTGCTAGCAGAAAGTGGGCAATGGCTCTTTTTTTCATGGATCTGACTCCTGGCTTCCATTTCCATTCACTGAGTCATCTCTAAAATTGTGAAATTTGAGTTGGAGGCCAAGAATGGTCCTAAGTGTCTGTGGTAAACAGATGACCATAGGACCACATAGAGTCTCTGGCAAGTCCTGGAAAGAGGATCACAGTGTACACTCATAGGGTTTAGGAACAGATCTATGTTCTTTTCAACATTTCTTCTTCCTCGGCCTTCACCTCTTCTTCCCCTTCTTCTTCTTCTGTTATTTTTGATGGCAGTGTTTTGGGTATTGTTTGCTTGTTTTTAAGAAAAAGTTCTAGAGTGCTTTTGATCCTATGGAGATAGAATGCCCTTGAAGGGGTCTCCATAACGACCTTGAAATCTGAACTTCTGTTCATGAATCAGGTATTGTATGACAACAAAGCCCTAAATTTGGACAAGAAATTAATCACCAAGTAAATATGCTTTCAAGAGATGCATAAGATGCTCAACATATTTATTAGTCCTCAGTGTTCTTCTTTGACATCTCCTCCTGCTTCATGGTCTCTCACTTAATTCAAGGGAATTCCTTATGACTGAGAAGAAAACCTTGAGCTTGGAGATAGTTAGATCCTAAAGAACGCATCCATAGGAAACAAAAGTTCAATTCAAGTTGACGTTAAAACTATCACCTGGCCACTTTGCATTCTTCATGATACTAACCCATACTCAGAGAAGGTTTGTATGTTCTGGGGCAATCAATGTTGGCTTTCAAAGATTATCTGAGTAGCTTCTTAACAGTGACCGAATTCCCTGAGCACATATTCATAACTTTATGTTCAATAACAAAAGTTAATAGAACACTATAGCAACTACACATGTAGTTTCCTGGAGATTTATATCCTCAGACACAAAAATTTAGATAGGCCCACCAGTAAAGAAACATATTCTGCTAAGGACAAATGGAATGTGGAATGGGTACAAAAAGATGAAGATTACAAATGGTGACCATGACCTTAAGATTAGTTTCAGAAATGAGGACGGTAGTATCTATGCATGCTTTTTATTCATTGATTGATACATGCATTTACACAGTTGAGTTGACCCTCTCTGAAGATTCCATATCAGCAGATTCAAACAGCTGCAGATCATCAATATTCAGAAACATTTGCATCTACATTGAACATGCATAAACATTTTTGTCACTATTCCTTAAACAATAGAGTATAATGTCTGTTTATATGACATTTAAATTTTATTAGGTATTGCAAGTAATCTATAGAGGATTTAAACCACACAAAAAGATTTTCATGGGTTGTATGCAAATATTTTGCCACTTTATGTAAGGGACTTTAACAGCCATGAACTTTGGTATCTGCAGGGGGGCCTGGAAGCAATTTCCCATAGCTACCCAAAATACATGACTTTATTTTTATTAATATGCATGAGCTCATTAGCTAATTATTTTTATCTTTTTCCTCATATTATGTAAGGCTTTGTTGGTTTGCTCTTTTTTATACTTCATATTACAAATCTCCAGGTGAGACTGGGAAAAATTTGAAAAGTCATCAACATCATCCATAAATGTAAACCATGACTCTCAAGACAGATACAACTTTCACCTTTGTGCAGCCTATCCAGAGAGAAGAGAGAACAAAGAATAGCTGTGACACCTTTCTATGCAAAATCATAGCTTTTGCTTTACGGAAGTTCAGAAAATATGTGGAGGCATGTATATAGATGCAGAATAGTAAAAGAGTGAACTATACCAGTTTGGTAAACTACTTTTTTTTAACTCTAAATTCTTTGTTCTGTTCTCACTGAGAATGAAGCCTACATTCCTCTTTGCCAGATGTGTCTTTCTAGGTTCTATCAGAAGGAGGCACCAGAGGGAGAATGGACATCAGAAGATAGAACAGAGAAAATATTTTGCTAACTCATTCAGAGGTCAGGATTACTCCAGTACTAAAACCAGACAAAATATTACAAAAATTGACAAACCTCCTGGAACTAAAAAGCAATTGTATCAAGGTTTCAGGATGCAAGACTAACACACAGAAATCAATTGCTTTTTTATTTCAGCAATATATGATACTTACTGTTCCTCGGCATTTCCTTAGCAATACCCTTCAGCCTGGAAGCAGAAGAAACAGTCCCTTCAAAGACAAGCAGAATTGCCCTTCATCAGTCTGGAGCTCACCTCTGTGGTCCCTCTCCCAGCTTCTGGCTCTGATGATCCACACCAACACCTTGCTATTTTCTCATAGCCCTGTGGGCATAGTTGCTTCCTGTGGGGCAAAGCTGTTTCCTGTAGTTGATTTCTGTTCCCTTAATGTTCATTCTTTTACTTCCTTAGTCATCACCCATACTATATCCTCTCTGTAATAATAATTAGTGTGGTCCATGATTTCCTTCCCGGCTTTGACTGAATGAATACTTACCACACAGGCCATCACTGAATTTCACACACATTGTTTTACTTAATTTTTATAACAGCCCTGTCAAATCTATAGTGTATATACATTATCCAGTATGTTAGATATGTGATATTCAATGTAATTTATATAAAATTTGCATATGTAATATATAATATAGGAATTCCAGTGAACTGGGGCTGAGAAAACTGAATTAAAGGTTTTTTTCCTTGTAACTTATTCATGTTTACAATAGAATGCAAAGAGAAAAACCTGGATTTGAATACTTATCAGATAGTATTGATTCAAAAGGCCATCATCTGAAGTATAGATAAACAAAAGTGATATATCCACATAATGGAATACTATTTAGCAATGAAAGAAGTGTGTGTGTGTGTGTATACACATATGTATATGTGTATATGTGTGTATATATGTGTATATATGTATATATATGTATATATACACACACACATATATGTATACACACACTTCATAAAGAATGAATCTTGAAATACTCTATGAAAGAAGTCAGAAATAAACAGTCACATGTATATGGTTCTATTTATATGAAATGTCCAGCATAGGCCAATCTATACAGACAGAAAATAGATGTGTATTCTCTAGGGTCTTAAGGGAAAGGAATGGAGAGGGTTAATGCATGTGGGGTTTCTTTTGGGAGTGATGAAAATCTTCTAACACTCCTAGGTAGTTGTGTTAGTGACACAACTTTGAATACAATAAAAAACAAATAATTTACAGGAGACCCACTTTAAATTTAGAAATACATGTAGATTAAAAGTAAATAATAGATTAAGGTAAATAATAAAGGAGAAAGATATATTAACAGTAATAAAAATTATGGCAATATTAATTGCAGGCAGATCAGACATCAGAGCAAGGAAATTTATCAGAGATAAAGAGAGACACTATATAATGAAAAAAAGAGGAGTTCAATACTGCAAGAACTTATAACAAATGTTAATATATATGTACCCCAAAATAGAGCATCAGAACCTATGAAGCAAAATCTGACAGAATTTCAGTGAGAAATAGATGGATCTACTTACAAAATTGTAGCCTGAAATGTCCCTCCATCTCAGAAATGGACAGATTCAGCAGTCACAGATTAAGTATGGCAAAATGAAACTGAACAACACTACTAATAAACTGAGCATAATTGACATCTAGAAACTACTTCATCCAGCAATGGAAAATTGCAAATTCTTCTCAAGCTGACATGGAAACTATTATTCACCAAGATAGAGTAAATTCTAGGCCAAAAAACACACCTGAATTAATTTGAAAGAATAGAAATAATATAATATATAAACTCAGACCATAATGTTCTTAAATTAGAAATCAATAATAGAAAGATTGCAAAAAAATTATTAAATACTTAAGAGATTAAGTAATACATTGTTAAAGAACACATGGGTCCAAGCAGCCATCTCAAAATAATGTTAAGTATCTGGAACTAAATGAATGAAAGTTAAAATGCAATTATTTAGAATTTGTGGGATGCACTGAATGCAGTGCTCAGTGGAAGATTTACAGTAATAAATTAATATATTAAAAAGACCTAAAACAAATAATGTAAGCTTCCACCTTAGAAAACTACAAAAGGAAGAGTAAATTATATCCAAAGTAAGTACAATAAAAGAAAAAATAAGAATCAGATTAAAAATCAATAGAGAAAATCAACAAAATCTAAAGAAAAAGTAGATTAAGTCCAAAGTAAGTACAATAAAAGAAATAATATGAATCAGATCAAAAATCAGAAGAGAAAATCAACAAAACCAAAAACCAGCTCTTGGAAAAGACAAATAAATCTGGTAGGCTTTTAACCAGACTAAATAAAAAGAGCAAAGTCACAAATTATTAACATGAAAAGTGAAAGAAGAGGAGGATCTCGAGTTCAAAGCCAGCCTCAGCAACTTAGGGAGGCACTAAGCAATTCAATGAGACCTTGTCTCTAAATAAAATTTAAAAAAGGTCTGGGGATATTGCTCAGTGGTTGAGCATCCCTGGATTCAATCCTCAGTGCCAAAAAAAAAAAAAAAAAAAAAAAAAAAAAAAAAAA
>NW_025999998.1:14897731-14991379 GCF_001458135.2 Marmota marmota marmota | reverse complement strand
CAGTGCAAAAAAAAAAAAAAAAAAAAGAAAAGAAAAGAAAGAAAGCATTAAAAGGAAAATAAGAGAGTATTATGAACAAATTTATAGCCATAAATATGAAAAACTAGATGAAATAGGCTTACTTCTTAAAAAACACAATCTACCAAAGTTTACATGAGAAAAAATATGAATAGATCTACACCTATAAAAGAAATTGAATCAATAATTAAAAACCTTCCAAAACAGAAAGCATGAGATCCAGATGAGCTTTCTAGGGATCTCTATCAAACATTTGAGGAAGAAATTATGCCAATTTTCTACGTCTTTTCTAAAAGGTAAAAGCAGAAGAAATACTTTCTAACTCGTTCTATGAATTCAGCATTACCTTAAACTAAAACCAAAGAGATTCTAAGAATCAACTAAAGAAACAAAAAAAAAGAAACAAACAAAACACTCCTAGAACTAAAAGACAATGATAGTCAATTGCCTTCTTATCCATCAACTACACACAAACAAAATTTGAGAATAAAATTTGCTAATATTTAAATTATCACCTCCTGAAAAAGCAAAATACTTATGCATAAATCTAGAAAAATATGCACAAGATCTGTATGAGTAAAAACAGTGAAACTTTTTGAATGATATCAAAGAACTAAACAAATGGAGAGAGATTAGAAAATCATTGATAGGAAATATTGTCAAGATAAGAATTCTATTCAAATTGACTTATAGATTAAATGGAAACAAAATTCCAACAAGTTATATCATGGGCATTGAGAAACTGATTCTAAAGTTTATATGGGGAGGGAAATGACCCAGAATAGCTAACTCCATATTGAAGGACAGACACAAAATGGAGGACTAACACTACCCAACTAATTCTTACTACAAAGCTCAATAATCAAGACAAGGTGGTATTAGAAAAAAATAAAAAGCATGTAAATGGAACAGAATAGCAAGCCAAGTAATAGACTGACATTTAAAAAGTCAATAATCTTTGACAAAAGAAAAGGTACAATATTATGTAGTAAATATAGTCTTTTAAATAAATGATACAAGGAAAGCTGGACACATACATACACAATTATATATAGCCATTTCAGCTCAAAACAAATCATAAAACTAAATGTAAAATTGCAAAGCTATAAGGCTCCTAAAAGATAACACAGAAGAAAACTTAGATGACCTTGGGTATGGCAGTGGCTTTTTATACACAGTGTCAAAAGCTTAGCCTGTAAAATAAATTATTGGTAATCTAGATTTTATTAAAATTAAAACCTTCTACTCTGTGAAATTGATGCCATGAGCATAAGAAGGCCAGACACAGACTGGGCGAAATATCTGCGAAATGTACAACTAGCACGTAGGGTTATTGTCTAAAATATACATGAAACACTTACTTATAACTCAACAATAAGACAACCAACAAATCACCAAAGAAATGGACAAAAGGCTGGGTGCATTGGCCCATGTTTATAATTTCAGTGACTCAGGACACTGAGGCAGGAGAATTTCAAGTTCAAGAACAGGCTGGGCAACTTAGCAAGATTTTACTGCAAACTAAAATATAAAAAGAACTGCAGATGTGTCTCAGTGGTTAAGCATCCTTGGTTCAATCTCTGGTCCAAAACAAAACAAAACAAAACAAAAATGGACCAAAAACTGAACAGACACTTCACCAGAGAAAATATACAGATGGCATTAAGGGCATTAAGTCTAAGAAAATCTTTTCAACATTTTATGTCATTAGGGAATTACAAACTATAACAACAATAAAATAACACTACACATCTGTTATAATGTACATAACCCAAAACACTGACAGCACCAAAGACTGACAAGGATAGAGAGCAGCAGAGGCTCTCACCCTTTGCTTGTGGAAATAGAAAATGGTAGAGACACTTTGGAAGATATCATGGCATTTTATTTCAAAACTAAATACATTCTTACCAAATGATCCAGCAACCACATTCTTTGGTATTTATTCAAATGAATTTAAAACTTCTTCACAAAAAAGCCTCTACATGAGTGTGTTCAGTGGCTCTATTAATAACTGACACACTTGCAAGCCAT
The DNA here is from genome assembly GCF_001458135.2 of Marmota marmota marmota. Classification (NCBI taxonomy): domain Eukaryota; kingdom Metazoa; phylum Chordata; class Mammalia; order Rodentia; family Sciuridae; genus Marmota; species Marmota marmota. Next base: position 14,989,327 of record NW_025999998.1, on the reverse strand, counting down.
CAAAATATCCCACAGTAGGTTAAAAAAATAAATTTTGTGCATCCAAATAATGAAATATTATTTAGTAATAAAAGATATGCTATCAATCATAAAAAGACATGAAAAAAATTAAATGCATACTACTCACTGAAGGAAGCTAATCTGGAAAAGTTACATATTGTATCATTACAAATATCTGATTTTTGGAAAAGGCAAAATTTTGGAGACAGTAAAAGGCTTAGAGGTTTCCAGGGGATTGGGGGTAGAAAGAAGAATAGTCTAAACACAAAGAAAAAAAATATGTGTGTGTATGTGTGTGTGTGTGTGTGTGTATGTGTGTGTTGACCCCAGGGGTGTTTACCACTGAACTACATCCCCAACCCTTTTTTAATTTTTTATTTTGAAACAGGATCTCCTTAAGTTACTTAGAGACTCACTAAGTTGCTGAAGCTGGCCTCAAATTTGTGATCCTCCTGCCCCAGCCTCCCGAGTTGCTGGGATTATAGGTATGTACCACTACACCTGGCTACTCAGAGAAATTTTAAGACAGTGAAAATGTTCTGTGTGATACTTCAAAGATGAATACATGTCATTATACATTCATCTAAATCCATGTAGTGTTCAACATCAAGAGTAAACCCTAATATAAAACTTTGGGCCACGGATGCTAGTGTGTGTTGATGTAGGTGCATCAATTGTAACAAATGCATTACAAAATGCTGACAGTTGGAGAGTCCTGATTGTGGAGAGGAAGAGAGCACATGAGAAGTCTCCATACTTTTTTATTCAATTTTGCCACCAATATAAAACTGCTCTAAAAAGTTCATTTATTTTTTTAAAAACCTTACTTTTTATATATTTTTATGCCTCTATGACTAGTTTCAGGGTGTAAAAATGAGACATGTTGTATGTTAAAATAATATTACTACTGTTCTAAAACCATGTAGTTCTAACAGTGTGATATGTATGAGGTCTTAATTTTATCCATTTCCGAAATTCATTATACATTTTGAATGCTGAAGCTATTATGTCCAAACATATGCTAGGTCCTAAAATTTCCAGAAGGAACAAATGACAGTCCCTATTTCAATTGGAGCAAAGGTCACATAAATGAAGAATTGGAATAAAGTATGAAGGAATGGCCACAAGAAAGGCACATAAAACCATTCACCTCGTTTGCATGTTCCCATTTTTTCAGTTCCCCTTAATGTAATCAAATAAAATAATGTATTTAAATGTTTTTGAAATGCTAGTATGTCTTAGTCACCAAATAATATGAATTTAAATGTTTTTGCTGATACAATGTTTCATTTTTAAAAGGTAGCTAATAAAAATGGCATATATCACATAAATTATCAGTTCATTTCTAAATATTGGTATTTTTAAATGGAGAATAATATGCATGATTATACGTGTGTATCATATTTAATAATATATTTAAAGAATGAGCTATACATCATATTTACCATATTATACATAATAATACACTACATTTAATAGTGTAACTATAAATGCCTACATTTTTGTACTGGAAAGCCTCTTTTGAAAATGCTCTGTGGAATTTTCTCCTCTGTCCCCACTCCTTTTATTTCTCACTTTCCTCAGAGTTATACTCTCAAAACAAGTGAGGAATTAAAAGATTTTTTTTAAAAGTAGAAATAACAACAATAACCAAAAAATGGGAAGAAGAGAAAGTGAGAAGCACAACATTAACAAATGCATATTTAACTGAGTCTGGGAGATCAAGGCCGAAGGCACTTGGTAAACACTCTTTGGAGACACAGTGCTCAAAGGTTGTGTTTGCTGTTGTGCTTGGCGTTTGCTTTGCCTGTGATCTAAGACACCAGATGACCAGTAATCTCACTTGCCCTTTCTTTTCCTACTCTCTGAGGGCTCTGCATACACCTCCTCCCCCCACCCTCACAACCTTGCCTGCCCTTGGCCACGGCCCAGCTCCCTTGCTCCTGGAAACATGTCTGGGGTGGTTAGGATTCCGCAGGTCACACCTTGGCCTGTCAGGACCTGGCGCCTCCTGTGCCCAGCATTAGCCCATCGCTTCATTTCACCTCCAAAGAGTCCAGCGACAAGTCTGCCTTGTTAGACTCAAATCTCAGTGAGCCCAAGGCAGCAGGCAGTTTCCCTTTTGGTTTTCTGTCATATCTCCTTATGTTTTGGCAGTCTGCGATATCCACAGTTCTTATTAACCTCAGTGAGAGCCATGCCAAGGCGAGTGAATGCTAGGATAGGCGACTTGACGCCAGGGTTTTTACACTTAGTCTGTACAAGGTCAGTATTTACAAACTGCATATGGTTGGGCTTGAATTCATGATAAATTTTTAAAGTTTTAGTTTAATTCAAATCCTCCATAATATACTAAAGCTATGCAAAAGCCGAGGGGACTTGCCCATGGCACTTCCATTTGAAAGGTTTGATTCAACTTTATCATGCGTTACCAGCTTTGGACTTCACAACATCTCTCAAAGATAGAAGGGTAAATATTTCTTCCATTTCACTGCATTCTATTCAATTATTATCCACTCATTCATTTAACAAACTTTTTTGGAGAATTATTTGTCAGCTTTTTGTCACTGTGACCAAAATTCCCAACCAAAACAACTCAATGAAAAGATTGGTTTTTGGCTCATGGGTTCAGAGGACTCAGTCCCTTGTCAGCTGGTTCCATTTCCGTGGGCCTGAGGTGAGGTAGCACATCATGGCAAAGAGCATGACAGAGGAAAGCTGCTCTGCTCATGGCAACCAGTGCGCACACGGAAAGAGAAAGGGGCCAGAGAGAAGATAAACCCTTCCAGGACATTTCTCCAGTGACAGACTTCTTCTGACTAGGTTCCACCTGCCAATAGTCCATTCAGGTATCAATGGATTAATCATTTAGGCAATGACTAATCATTGCTCAAAAGCCCCATGTTGGAACCTCATTGCACTGAGGACCATGCTTGCAACACATGAGCTTGTGGGTGACATTCCAGATTGAAACTATACCAAGAACTTTCTCCACTTAGCTCTGATTTTGGAGTGGAACTAAGGAACAACATATTGAATTATGTTCTTATCAGAGAAGCAGAGAATTGGGCAAATTGTACACATAGTAAGTGCAATGACAGATAAGCAAAGAACAGCAGAGTGATCCAATTGGACAGTATAAGAGGGCACAAGTGAAGGCTGCTCAGAGGAGGCAGAGCCTGAGCTGAGACCTAGAGAAGCAAGACATTGCCAGGAAAAGAGGACACAAAAGACCCTGACATTCTGCACTTATTTACTACTTCTATAAACCCTATGACATTCTTATTCATATCATTGCCTCTTTTCAGATGTTTCAATCCAGGTTTAATGCAGTTATAGGACATAGGCAGTCAATTATCAAATAGCTGGCAGAGATGGGACAAGGTACTTGACCTATTTAATTCCTGTTTAGTGCTATTTCCACAAAGTGAAATTATTTCCTCAGGAGGAACGAATGTCATTTGAAGAAGGCATTGAGAGTACAGAAGAATCAAATGATACATTTAGATAGCTTCAACCTATCAGAAAACAAAAAAAAAGTCTAAGAATTTTGCCTGAAGTACAACAATTTTCTAAATCCCTAGTACAAAGTAAATGGAAGAGATTTTCCATTTCTATTTGAAAATGGGCTTATTATGCGGTGACTGTTTAATAATGTCCGTGAAGCACAGGCCACTACTTAAATTTTGCTAAACAAAAATAGTACCCAATTACAGTAAAATTCTATACTTTTTTGGGTGTGTGTGTGTGGGGGGTCATTAGAGAATGTAGAAATTTGCTCTTACCCAGCCAAAGAGAATGTATTAAATCATTTTATTGAATAATGAGAGGAAGTGAAACAAGTAAAAGAACATAAACACATTTCTCCTGTAAATTTTCCTAGAAAAACAACAGGAAGACCTTTACCAAAAAAAAAAAAATCACTTAGAAAAATTACTCAATGGAAAACCACAAGACTGAGAATGACATCTCCACCGGTACTTGCTGTGCAGCTCTGGACGCTCCACTTGAGCAGGGTAGGCACTTGGCTTCTATTATATGTAAATAGTCATTGTATTCCAGTTACCAGTGTTTCAGTGGATAAGTTAAATGACATTCCAGAAATAATTAGAATCATAAAATCCTACACATAAAAAGATAATGTTTAAATTTACAACAAATTAAGTATCTTGCATGTATTAATAAACAATATTTTCATGAGCAGTTATTTGAGGGAAAGAGTTCATACAGACATCTCAGGAAAAACCTCGCGTCTCCAGGTGGCCAGATTATAGCAACTCCTGTTATGCTGTCTGTAATTTATTTTAAATACTTTAGTATAGACAGAATAATGTGTGGGTGGATGAAATACCTGTGCTTTACACGCTGGAGTGAGTTTATTTTTTGAAATATGCTAATGAGGAATCCACTACCCAAGGGTAGTTGGACCATTTGAAAAACATTAATCAGTGTTCTATAACTCAAAAGTTGTAATTTTTAGTGTAATGACTAAATAACTATGAGGTTTTCTGTTTGGGGTACAAGGAACTGAACCGAGTGTGGCTTCATGCTGAGCCAAGTCCCTAAATCCCTTTTAATTTTTTATTTTTAGACAGGGTCTCACTAAATTGAAGAGAGTGGTCTTGAATTTGGTGATCCTACTGCCTCAGCCTCCAGAGTAGGTGGGATTACAGGGGTGTGCCATCAGGCAGGCCCATAAATCCCTATGGCTTCTAACACCACTTCCCATCTGCAGTAGAAGAAAAAGACATTTGAAATACCTTTTTCCCATTGTAAAGGTGATATGAGAACATGATGAACCCATGCTTACCATCCTTCAAAACTGAGCCCTGGCTCTAGGACTCTCATTCTTGCCCATGGCCCAAGGTATAATAGAGAACTTGCCTAATTATAACTAAAGACTAGCTGATTCTCCCTCAAAGCTATTGTCACACAGGCCCCAGAGCAGTTTTTATGCATGATACTGGTCAGTGTCCGATGGATGGAGAGCTGGGACTTCACCTAGTTTAAAGAATGGGAATTTAAATGTTGTGTACCCTTGGTTGGAAAAAATCTGTGCTGGATTGCATCTGAAACTTGCTTTCCCATAATGTCCCTCATGGAGTGTGGAAGAAGGAACTTGGAGCACATGGTTACCTCTAAGTGGGGAGAGAAGTAGGGAAGGGTTGAGATAGAAATCAACTCAAAGAGCCTAATAATTGTGATTGGATGAATTGCCTTAAGCCATTTCACCATTCATTTCTCTTTTTAGCATTATTTGGAAAAGCAATTCATATTTCCCTTGTGAAATGTGCCAAGCATCTACTATAAACTGTGTATGTTGGGGAGATTATTACTTGGTGTACCATAACACAAGTTCCTATTCCAAAAACTTCAAAGAATCTATTTCTTGAAAGCATTGCTTCCTGTGAGGAGCTAATGGGATTTCATCTTTTTTAATAACAAGGATCATGCAGCTGGCATTATTATCTCCCTTTCACTCTGTCTTTTTTAAAACCCAGAATTGTTTAATGTTCAAATTTATATCCTCTGGGCTGATATAAACAGCTTTCATTTTAGTTTTCATCCTTTATGTTTTAATTTTTGAATTTTAGTCAAATTGCTCTATTTTTATTATAATGAATTTTTATTTTATTTGCTACCTTAAATGCTTTATGCACCAAATGGATTGCAAATACAAACATATTTACAACTAAATTTATCATATAACATGGATTTTAAATGGTAAGAGAATTTGGCAGCATTAAAAATTTCCTCTCCACCACAAGTTTAATTTCATAGTAAATAATTGAAGAGTCAAGAAGTTTGTGAACATTAGAAGCTGCAGTATAAAAGCTGAGGGCTATTTTAACAACTTTCAATGTGTACTAAATTATGAGAAAATGGGAAGTGTGAACATTTTAATAAGGAACTTAATTCATGTACTTTTTATCAAAAGATGGTTTGTTCAAACAATAAAATTAGAAAAAAGTTCTCACAATACATCTTTTACTTGATATCTTTAATAATGTTTATTAATGCTTAATAATGTAATATCTTTTCAAGTTTTCTGTATTTTAACAGAAGATTGTCAAGCACAGGTTTTAAATAAATAATCTTCCTAATACCATCACCCATCCCATCTCCCAGCTAATAATAAATGCAGAATCTAATGCAATAAAGGGTTTAATGCCATTGTGAAGCTTGGGTTATTTCAGGTGCTAAATTTTTTCCTTGTAGAAAATCAGGAACGCTCATTCAAATGGGCTGAAGCCATTGATTGGCTATTGCTACTTTCAACATCCATGAAGCAGTGGCCCAGTCTTTCCCTTTAACATTTATTTCCTTTGTCCTCAACATCTTTGAGGCTTAAAATTGGGATTACTTTCTTAATCTTCATGTTGTAGTACTTACCATCTCTCTCATTAGTCTAATTTGAGTTAATTAGAATCTATGTTACTTCTCAGACTATGTTATAGAAGAACAATTGAAGAAAGAGGCACAGACACAATTATGCCATTTTATTGTCTGGAGGAGACAGAAAGCCAGTGGGGCTTCCCTTATTAGGTTAACATCTACCTGACTTCAAAATGTTCCACTGATACAAACAGCAAAGGGAGCCATTGGGAGTTCCAAACTCCATCCCTTTTTCCCTTATATCCACTATACAATCTGATTAATCCTAAGGTGATAGAAGAAAAGAAATGTTCTATGTGTCAAAATGACAAAGTCCATTACATGATTTACAAAATGAGTCGTGTGGGTGATAGTTGTGGGTGAGCTCATGTTTTTATTCTTAAACTGAATTCCTTTTTTGTCATGTTTTATTAAAATCTCCCTTCAAATCTATGTGAATGAAGTATGTGCCTGAATAATCTCTTTGGACAACCACAATGATTTGATAAATGTGAGAATGAAATAAATATAAAAGCTTTGTGGCTCCATTACATCCCAAACGTTGACAGTCTGGCAGTGTGGTATGGTTTGATGCCCCAAAGGAAGCTTTGCTTTTGATGATAGATTTGCAAAGACTTTTGTTGTAAAGATAAGACACTGCATTCTTAAAAATCGATGTGGTTTAAGCCTGTCCTGAATTTCAATGAAATTCATAAAAATTTCAAAAGAAACATGATATGCAATATAATTAAATATATTTGCCACTTACTGTATTTAAGTGAACCGCCAATTTAATGATTAAAATTAGTGACCATTAAGTAGATAATAAATATGAATGAGTCATTATTGTTTAGCAAATAGGTTTTTTATTTTTTCTCCAATACATAGGTACCAACAATATTCATTGTGTAGGAAGAAAGATCTCGAAACTCACTCCTTAAGAAAATTCTAATTGAAAATCACTGAGAGCCATTAGAACATGAATAAATGTAAAACAAATGAAAAACAGATTTTAAGGTACCAAGATCAGGTGGTAGGAAACAAAATAAATGTCAGCTACTTAAGAAATCTACATTGAATAAGAAACTACTAATACTCTTCCAAAAGGGATATTAAGGACTTATCTGAAAGATATTCTCCTCAGAGCCCACTAGATTCATAAAAGCACTAGCTAAGTTGTTTTTCCTTATCTTTAAGTAAAAGATAGCATGAAAGCATTGCATATATCATTAATCAAAAATAGGTTTTAATTGACTGTAGTGCAAAATTGCTTCTCAAAAATTTTCAGGAAAATTTTCAAGGTAGAACTTTTTTCATAGGTTCACTTAGAGAAGTTATACAGAATAATTTAAATAAATATGTTGTATTTTGGGGGATACTATATATCCAGGTAGTTTGTGGCTCTTTTAAAACATAAATTAAATAATAAAATATGATAAATATTTTTTATTGAAAATGAAAATTCAATGAGTTATATGGTTGGGTCTGTCTTTAGCCTATTATATTTATTTCTGCTGCAATGCTTATGTCTATGGAACAGACTAACAAGTTATATGAGTTTTAATTTTATTTGCAAGAGCAAATGAATTATATATGAATCCAAAAGGGAAAATTAACTCCAACTTTCTTGACTGTAAAATTAAAACAATACCTGCTTTACTTATCTCCTAGTATTACTTTGAAAACACTGTTAAAGTGTATATGAAAGTTGGAAGAATAATGAAACCTTTTTACAATGAAGTAATAATTCAGGATTTTTAATTAAAATATGGTGTAATTTGTGTAATTTTATGTATTCTATTAGTCATTTAAAAATTAAAACAGGTGAATTTGAAATTTTTCAGTCACATTTTACTTAACACCACATATGTAAAATATTAACCCAATATGTAAATAATATAAAAAAGAAATATGAGCATTCTCCTTTTCTTTTTCCATTTTTTAGTAACTAAATCTTCAAAAGCCAATGCATATCTTATACTTACAGCAAATATCAATCTAAAGGCTAAATTTTTACCATAAATATTTCATCTGTATTGAGATTCATAAAATTTCTAGTTGAGGAAATTGTAGCAAGCATATTTAACATTTTTAAAAGTAAAATTAAAGATAAGTTCTACAGTCGCCCTTCCTTACACACTCAGTAGACACAGGTGACCTTAGGCTATTGTGCTGAACAGCAGGATAAAATTAAGTAACCATCATAATTGTTTAAAATATGTATTTGTTAATAATAGGATATGCTTTTGTATTTTTAAAAGGCATTGCATCTGAAAATGTAACAAACATTTAAAATACTGTATTCTGATAAAGAAGTAAGTTAGTCATCAAATATAAAACATAATATCTTGACAAAATGTCTGGGTTTTATAGATTATGCAGAGTAATGGATGTCTACTTGGTTCATATCAGTTTCTGGTATTAGTTTATTAACCTACTCTGTCATTTTTTTGTCATAAAATGACTCTAATATCTAATACTTGCATTCATAATTTTCTCTATAGAATACAAATAACTCAAATGTTGCCACATTTAAAACATTTCTTATGCCCCTTTTAATTTGATTGAATTTTATTGTGTTTTTACTTTCAAGGAAACAAAGGGAAAATTCAATGAATTTCTTTGTTCAGAAGAGTAGCTTTTTGATGTAGAGAAAGGATTTGGAGAAGATAAGTTGGGTGTTTTATATGTATGTGTGTGTATATACAGATGTTTTTAAAGTCACAACTTGGAAAATGAGACTATGAACACAATTCTCAATATTCACTCTACCATTCATTTTCCTAGTCTTGGGAACAATAGAAAATTTGCAGAGTTATAGCAACCATTAAAAAATCAATGTTTAGTGCAAGTTATATTGCACTATTTTCTCTAGTTTTATATCTCTCCTATATGTTCTGGAGGATGTCCACCCTTTAGAGAAAGTTTTATCATTTTAATGGGAAAAAAGCTTGCAGATTTGTTCTATTATATTATTTTATACTACCTTGTCACCATTAAGAAACAAGCAAAACTGAATATAACCTTCCCTTCTCCAAGTAAATGGATAAATAGCATTCAGACTCTTGATGTAATGTGCTTTGGTTTAATTGACTTAAAGTCTCCACTAATTCCACATGTAAAAATATATGTTAAATCTAGACACCTAGTAAGTATTTCAGAAATTAAATATTTTCATTATTCATGATTTAATTTATTGAAATTGTCTACCTTATTTTTCTCTAAAAATGTCTTCAAGCGACTTCCTGTATTTGGCACTTTAATGAAATGAAAAAAGACAATCTTTGCAACAAAAATCATATAAAATTATTTTCCTTAAAAATCATATGATTTTAAAAATATGTTTTGAAAAAAAGTCAGAATACAAACTTTCATTGTCTGTTTTATGTGAATTTTCCTACCCGAGACCAGTCAGTGAGAAAGTATCTAAAGGACTGGGAACCAACTGATAATTAAAATTAAAATTGCTTCAGTTTGCAAAATCTGTTCTGCCTTACAGATAATTTTGTGTCTGGACTTGGGGTGAACTTAAAAGACTTCATGAGTAAATGGCATAAGCCAGTTCTAGGTTCACAAATTATTCTCCCTTCCATTTAAAATTATACAGAGTGCTCCTGCAATTTCCTTCAGAAAAAGCAGATGCCTTGTTATGTTGCTATTTATGATGTCCTCTGAATAGAGAGGCATTGTAATATCTACATCAGCAATGTAATTCATGGCACTATAAATATTCTGAACTGTCTGGTGACTCCATGATGAGGCAGTGAATTTCAGTGATAAAGGATTGTTCTATGCAGAGAATGATGTGCAAATAAGAAAAGCATGTAGCCTCATTGCTTTAAGAAAAAATAGCTTCTACAAGACAAATCCCATCACAGGAAGTCTGTTAAAATACACCCGACAGTTTTTATACTGGTATTTTATTGTGTATAATCCCATTCGTAATCAGTAATACATCAGTCAAGGCATAGAAAAAAACACTGTTTCACATATTTTTACTTAATGGCAACGGTTATAGTGGGATTTGCTGTACAGAATGTAAAAAGGGAGTTTCCTCTTGATACTCCTTACAAGTTTATGAGCTAACTAAATCTTTTTCATATTTTAATATACCTACTGGAAAATATGTTTTTCATAAAAGCATAATGCCATATTTAGCCACACATATGTGAATACTTATTTATATGGTTCACAACACATAAATACATGCTCAAATTCAAACATATTCTGTTTAAAGCACAATAATTCCTTGTCCTCTTTATTTAAAATAAAAATATCCAAACTTGTTATTCTCTGAACATAAAGCTGATGGGAGTTGTCACTTTGTATGTGATGAAGGCCCTTCATGTTCCGATAGGTAGCACAAATGTAAGTCAGCTTTGCTTCTTTACATGTATGTGTCTTTTTGTATTTTGAACTGTAAGAATAGAGATGGAGAACTAAAGAATGTGTTGAAATTTTCTTCCATATTCTTCACTCTTCCCTAGACTACTCTGGGCTTTTTGTCTAGGTAGCCATTCATTTCCCACCTCCTTTGTGCTGACACAAACTCAGAATGTTGTGAGCTGGGTCCAAATGGGTACGCCTTCCTCCCTCCTTGCCTGATTAGATTCCTGTGAAAGTGCATTACTCCTACCGAGTGGTCCAAGACCATAACACCTTCTGCTGTGCTCAGATCCAATATGGACCCTCTGCTTCCCTCTTCAGTAAAAAGGAGCAGATTGGGAGATGCATATATTGCTCCATTTCTCAAAGTTTGTCCCATAACAGAAGCATGAGCAGTTTCTCAACTTTTTAGAAAATCAAAATTCTGGGCTCTACTTTAATCTACCAAATGAGAATCGCTAAAGAGTGAAAAGCAGAAATTTGTATTTTAAAAAGTATACCACATGATTGAGTTTGAGAATCATTGTATAGTGAAAGGCAGTGCAAAATGATCCCCAAGGTACAGAGTAAGAAGTAGAACCAGCCTAGAATGCACGTGCCAGTTCTCAGCTCAAATCCAACTGCCTGTGACTCTGTGTAAACATCAGCCTCCTCTTGTATCTGTACTTCTTAAGGCTTGTTTGGGTAATACTTTAAACAGAATTTCCCTAGGACTTTACTTAACTTGGATAAATCAATGACAACAATGGATGTTCAGATTGTAACAATGCAAAAAATGAGATCATAATTAATGATGAATAATTTTCGTTAAATGTTTCTTGACTTTGAAGATCACCTTGGAGACAAGGGCTCTCATTATACTCAAAAGTCTCCACTTCTGGGAGCCAGCTTCTACAAATGAGCACATGTGAATATCTAAAAGTGCCCAATAAAATCCTTTTGAGTAGCTTCAATGTTTTTGTTTGAGAAATAAAATTCTCTGGAAGGATAACTTTGATGCACTGAACCCACTTTTCTTCATCTTAGTTATCAAAATATGCATCTAAAGAACACTGTGAAATGGTACTTCAGTTTTCTTGGCACTGTCTGCCAATCTAATGCATTAGCACTCTGTTCTCTATTAGCTCATAAATTTGTGCACCCAAGAGTGAGCTATGGGCACCATTATGATTGCTTTATTGTTTGCAGCCAAGATTTACTCTCTGTCCCTCTACTCATGAATAATTTCTTTCTCAATTGCCTTTTTGTAATTTCTGTGTATTTTAATTTGACACATTTTTTTTTCAAGTTATCATGGTGGCCTGTCTGTTGCTTAAAATATTTAAAAAAAAAAATTGAACCATCTTTCCTCTGGAAGTATTTCACAGATGATCACAGTGTGATAGTTTCGAAAAAATACAAAGTGTTCAAAGGGGGTTGGCGCTGACACCATTTCATTGCAATAGATAAATTCTAAATACCTTTATGAGAATGCACTTTTAAAGTCACAAGTTGTTGAAAGAAGACAAGTTGTCATGAGTGATTATGCTTAACAGGCTTTATTTCCTTATCTATTAGGCATCCCATCCCCCTTGTCTCTAGGGAGATTTTGTGTCAAGTACAATGAAATTACCATCACTTGGGGGCTGGCACTGTCAGACATAATCCAGGTAAAACACATTTGTGTGATGCAGCCAAGTATATGACTTAGTGCACTCATGATGGGATTCCTTTTGGTCTGAAAATTGATAGGCATAGCCAGAGGGATTATGTAAGTAGTCAAGGGAATGAAATGCAAGGCAGAGAGTGTAACTCTATCCTAGTCTGCAAAGCAAGAGACAGCATGTACCTGGCACCATGCTGGACTAAAGGGTGGTGCCTAAAAATGGAAGCACAGTTACTTTTTATAGTTCAGCTCCTCACAAGGATTTACTCTACACAATATATTAAACAATCTCTTCACACTGCCAATGCTACTGCCAGAGTGTTTCTAAATCATTCCATATTTTGCTGCTCAGAACTCTTTTGGAATTTAGGCTTCTAAATTATGGTGATTAACCATTTAACACTATACTAGGTTCCTAAGAGTTATATTAAAATTTGTTATGAAGATTCTTGCCTTCATAACAAATTTTAATATAACACTTAGGAACCTAATATACAAAGATTTCTTGTGTCACCCCCTAAGACCATGATACATGGTATTCATGTATTTAGCAATTTGTTTAACCCACCTACTCTCAGCTTCTAGAGATATAATGCTAGCAAGACACGGTTCTGTAATGATAAGTGGATTTTACAGATTCACAGACACCATAATATGGTGAGTTTCATGGCCAGAAGTCATCAGATGTATTAGATGTTGAAAGAGATTGAAGGAAGCATGCTGACCCCAGATTTAAACTGTTTGGGGGACGTTCCCTAGAATAAAGTCATATTAAGGTTGAGAGCTGAAGTAGTAATTAACCAAGTGAAGAAAGTAACAAACAACAAATTTAAAAAATAGGTAAAATAAATAAACAAAGAGAAAAAAAGGAAGAAAATAAAGAAAGCTCTCTACAGATGGAGCAAACAGCACATTCAAATTCACATAACCCAGACCAGGGCATTCTGTTCGGGAAACCAAAGTAACACGGTAAAGCTCAGCATCTATGGACAAAGTAGAGAGGTGAGGCTGGGAGATAGAGAAGGCCTAGAACACAAAACAGCTTTGATACAGCATGCTGAAGAGCTTGGATTTTTGCATCCAGAGAACAATAATACTAACAATGCTAACAATCTTTAGCATTTGCAGTGAGGTTACTAAAACTCACTGTTGTGTCAGAAGAATTTATCTGAATTTTTGGAGAGAAGATTGAAAGGATCAAGACTGGCAGGATATTTAGTGATCTATTATAGCATTTTCATTCCTCATAAATAATTCTAAAGCATAGTGCATGAAATATTGTAGGTACTCAATAAATAACTGGTAAAGTATTATTAAAAAAATTTCCTCTTACAGTATATTGTCTAGTGTTGAGTGTAGGAAAACACTACACTCCTTCTAACAAATGTTTAAATATCTCTTTAGATTTCTTTTAAAGCTAAAAAGCTTTCCTTTGGAAACTTGGTCACATCACTAATATCCTATTATGAAGCATTCAAATGGAGTGGGAAGGGAGTCCTTTAAAGAATAACTTTTTCTTTATCCCTGGACTTTAGCATCAAACTAACTTAACCCCAGTCATTATATAAAGGCAAAGCACTTTGGACATGGCCTTTCTCAATATTATATAGGAGAAAGGTTTTCACCACAAAGCAATTAGCCCTTGTTATCACCTGTTACGACATTTATGTAATCAGTTCTCCTCCCCGCCTCTCTCAAAATGCAGTGTCATTGAAGTGGTACCTGATTGCCAAAACATTCATCACTATATTACTGCCTACATTCCCAACAGGTAAAAATTGAAAGGCTGTGTGAATCTTGATTCTGAAACAAAGATTGCTGCAGGAAAAAATGAAAGCTTCTTAACCCCAACTGCTTTCAACAAGGCAAGCAGATGATTAACAATTTTATTTGCAAACAGGTGCAGGGAAGGGAATCAGTTCATCTACTCATATTTTATTTTAATAGAGAAAATATTAGTTAGCCATTCTTTAAACATTTGAATGCAAAATAATTCATGTTTTTAAGATGGGAAAAATCATGTTAATGTTTAATTTGCCCTTTCTAGGTGTATAATTTGAGTCAAATGATTATATTCTATTGCAAATAAGTACGTAATAATCAGTTTGAGAATGCAAAGTGCATTCTCAAATACATTCTCATACATTAAAAGGCTTGAAAAGCAAGCCCATTGAACTTAAAGACTTGTTGCATGATTAGGAACACAGAGGTCCTAAGAATCCAAGTCCTTCCCTTAACATGCATGGTTAACTTTTGGAGGATGGGCCTGGAAGCCTGACACTTGACTAGAATCAGCATTATATCCACTTGACCTAGCATCTTCATTTTATATTAGGATTTTCCAAATTGGAAGCATGAGTAGATTATGAAAAGAACCACTTGCAATAATGTTTCAACATATGTAAATCAATAAACATAATATACCACATCAACAGAATAAGGAACAAAAATTAAATGATTATCTCAACAGATCCAAAAATTCAATCTATAAAATTCAACATCCATTTATGAAAAAAACCCTCAACAGACTAGAAAAAAATTTACTTCAACAAAATAATGCCTACATAAGGCAAACCCATAGCCAATGTCATACTGAATGATGAAAAGCTGAAGTGTTTTCCTCTAAGGTAGGAATAAAAAAAGGATATCCACTTCTACCACTGTTCTTCCATACAGTAATGGCAATCTTGGCCGAAGTAATAAGACAAGAGAAGAAAATGAAGGGTATCCAAATGGGAAATTATTCCTATTTGAAGATGACATGATTTATATACAGAAAAACCTAGATTTTACCAAAGCAAAAAAATTACAACTGAAAAACAAATTTAGTAAGGTTACAGAATAAAAAATTAGCATGTGAAAATAAGTATAATTTTTATATACAAATAACAGACTTTCTGAAAAAGTAATCAATAAAGCAATCATTTGCAATAGTTACAAAAAATAAAATTAAATTAACTGAGCATTAATTTACATTTTGATCAACTATTGGAGTCACTGGCCTCTATGGAGAATAAGTTTATCATTCCTTCTTTGATTTCCACTGCCAATATTTAGGTAAGATTTCTCAAATGCATGTGAATTTCATATATTGATTTGTGTTCCTTGGTAGCTACATAAGCTCCAAGAGATTTCTTTGGAAAAGGTTTGAGGATGATTCATAATGTAATCATTGACTATCTTGATATAATCATTGTTTAATTAGTTGGTCTTCCTAAGACATAGTAACCAAAGTTTTCTATTAAGCCATTATGCCATTTTCTTACCCATGAAAGATACTGAAATTAGGAATGACTCTTTTTGTTCCTTCTCACAAATTGTTTTCTTTTTGTTGTTGTTGTTGTTGTTTTAGGATAGGCTGACTTGGTTCACAATAGTATAGGTAATATAGTTTATGTTTCACAGTTTTCTAAATTACAGAGCAAAATGTAGATCTTCTAACATCGTAGAAGAGCATTGAGATTCAATAACATCACCCTGAAGTGGGTAGGGATAAAGAATTGAAAAGGCATTGTGATTCTGAATCTGAGACTATTACTAAGGAATCACAGCATTGGAAAGGATTCTCCTCATTGAGTGCTCTCTGTGTAAGACTGGTGGACCCAGTGGGTCATCATCCAATCATGGCAGTGACAGCTGGTTTTAAAAAAATTCCTGGGCAGAGCTCCCTGCTGCAACAGAACCCTGGCATTCCTCCTGAGAAGTTGTTTCTTTGAATGGGTCATACTGTTTCTCTTTCAGAAATCTAGGATTTCTATCCTCCTGTTATTTCGCAAAGATAATTACTTTCATTAGTATTTTTAGCATTACTTATTGAATTATTTACCTTACATTATTTATAGCAAATACTTGTTGAAATGATATGATATTTATCATGTCATATTTAACCCAGTGTATATGTGTAATGTCATGCATCATGTTACCATAAAATGTAATTGAAGAAAATTTTATGAAATAATACCTACCCTTATGACATGCAATCCACACTTATTTTTTTCTGCTACCTTCTATGTTTTAAAATGTTGATCTAAATTGATATCATTACTTTTTGGTTGTACACTGAATTTGGATTTTTCAATTGAAAAAAATACAGTTTTAAGTCATATTAAACTATTTTTACAAATATTTTTTAAAAATATGTCTTTTTAAGGATTTGGGAGTTTTCCCTATAGATAACTGAAAGTGGCCGAAAGCTTAAAGCAAAGAAATGAAGTGATTATTTTGAGATTTTTAAAAGATTATTCTGCCTGCCCCAAGGAATGTGGCTTGGAGGAGATGGGTCCGCTTGAGGTGTCCCCCACCTGTTCAGGAGCCTGGTGCTTCACTGGGTAGCAGTGGTGTCCAGCCTCTGCTTATCATGTTCAGGAGGCACCTAGATAATGAGAGTTTGAAGATGCTGTGATCTCCACCTTGTCAAAGATGTGACCTGGGAAACAAGGAAGTAGAGCAAGAAGATTAGTCTTATTTGGGGGGCTGGGGCTTCAAAATATCAAAATAGAGACTACTCATGTACCAGCCATGAGGGCTTTGTGATCCACATGGTTCTAGAATTATAGTCACTGGCTTATTCATTCATTCAAGTCGCATGAAGTCATTCCTATGTTCAAGACCATGGTGAGTGTCTGACCCTGAAGGAGATTCACACATTTTTCCCTGAAAGAAAATAGATCCTATTTTCCCCCAAAACACATCATGTGTTTTCTGTATTTCATTTTTTCCTCCTCTTATGTAAAATTCTCTGAAAGCCTAGCCTGGCTTATTTGTACTGAGAGGGACTTCTAAGATTAGGAAAAAAAAGAAAAAGAAAAAGAAAAATGAACCCTCTCACTACCAGCAGCACAAGGGGAAATGAAAGAAAAAAAAATCAGTTACTTGGTTCAAACTGGACTTCTCTGTGGAAAATGCTTCCAGTGATAAACCTTTTCAGGTTCTGGATTTTGTTTTAAAGAGTGGGCATTCTCTTAATTCTGTATTATAATATTTTATATGCCTTTTCAAAACATGTTGGGCTATTAAGAAAATCAGTTCTCATGAAGAAGATGAATGAAAGAGACTCCATTATTCATAAACACACACCCTTTCATGTATTTAAGCTACCAGAGAGTCGCACCGGCAACAGCTGAAACACGTTTACAAAATACTAAGAGACATAAGATAAAGATCTGAGCAGTAGCATAGAACAGGAGTAGGGTTATTCAAAGCACACTTTCTCCCAAACCCCAGCATACACAATAACTCCCTCTGTGAGTAGCAGGTTTCAGTAGAAGATCAAAGAACTAATACTTGAGACTATATCAAGAAATCTAGTCATTAAAGAGCCAAAAATGTAGATCAGAATTGTCTTCCAGATTAAGTCAGGATATGAAGCAGAGGAAAATAAGCAAAAATATCTTTCTAGTAAAGTGAAGATTAAAAAGAAAGAAAGAAAGAAAAAGAAACCAGTAATCTGTAGTTCATGGACCCTTGAAAGGCAGGGAACTAAAATATGGTGTCTATTTGGAAACCTGTAGGCTGATAACTGCAACCACCACCACCACCCAGTTGCTAATCATTTGTCCCAAGTTTCTGAAAATTATAAAACCAGTATAGAAAATTTAAGTCACTAAGTAAGAAACAAGGCATTTAGGAAAATTATCCAATAATCCTGGTACTTTTATCACTGCAGGCAGACTGGTTTCAATAGGAAGCCATTAATAAGTTTCTACTTGCCCCAGATAATTGGTATTTGGTATTTTTTATAGGTGGTTTGTAATACTAATGAATATTTTGTTACTCTTGCTTTAACTTGTAAAATGAAACATTTAAAACCAGATGATCCCACTGCACTTCCCAGTTGTCATCTCTTCTAGGATAAAGCCTTTAAAGGATAAAGCCACTGGTTCAGAACACATACACCTATGAAAACAGAGCCACTTCTCTGACAGTGGAGAATGGATCTGAGCTATGACATTTCTGGTAGATGGCACCACTAGGAGGGTCTTGAGGAGCTCTGAATGGTGTCACCGTGCTGATGGCTAATTCGACATGTTCCATAAAAGCCACAAGTGGGCATGTGATTCCACACCACATCTACTGACAGAGATCATATTTTTAGTCTGAGGTAATGTACTTTTCTCTGGATTTAACCCACAATTATGGTTCGACCTTTATTTTCTTGCATAGTGAGTCAGCATTATTTGATTCGGATAAAGAACATAAATGAATTTCCACACCTGCGATTATATAACCCATAAAAAGATAATCTGCAGTTTTATCATTTCCCATGACATTCTCCTAACCTTGTGCTCTTTGTAACTCAAAGGGCCCTTATGTACGAGCTTTTGTAACAGGGCGTATACCTTGTGTACATACCTGAAGCCTTGTTTGTTTGTGGTTGCTGTGGTGGTACAGACAAGAGCATTTTTGCAATAGGTGTTGCTGTTTGCATCAAATCTTTAATTCCTGCTTGACTTGTCAAAACCCAGGAAATGCAGTGATATGTGACTGCCTTCCCTTGTGTGTGCACAATGCCACCCGGCATTGCGTGACTCCTGTGTGCTGGTCTTGTGAAGGCAATCGCCATCTTGGCAAGCCCTTGAGGGAGCACCTTGTCCTGAGGAAAAAAATCAAAGTAAAATGTTTCTGAATTTGCCTAATAGTCATAGTTCAAGTGCTGTGAAAATACTTGTCTTCTGTTCACTAATAGCCATTTTGTAGATATGCATGAGAAGGGAACATCACTAAGGAGATTAGAACATGATTTCAAACATATTATTTCAAGAACATATAATAGCCTAGTTTATCTTAAAATGTGTGAGTCTTAAAGCAACTGTTCACATATAAGTAAGTGGAAATACAGAGTCCTGGATAGGAGCCAATGGGGCCAAGTCCCAGAAGGAAATACTTGCAATATACTGCATTATTCGGGTCTCTAATCTCTTGGATTGTTATATAATGTTTCGTTCCACTATTTGAAAATGCTTCCAAACCACAGAAGGTCTTCAGCTTTGCAAATAAATGACTATGCCAACATGTTTCTGCCACCCTGTTGAGCCACACTGTTAGAAGAATTCCCTTAGCATAAGTTATTTTTGAGAAACTAGATTCATTTGGTTGGAAGCATCATAATTTTAATAACCATTTAATATAAGAATCTGGAATCTTATTTTGTTTTAATTGTGTTCAGGCATTAGCTAGGAGCAATGTAAGGTGTAGGGGAGAGAATGAGAGGACTAGGAAATTATTCTTCACCAAGGTGATGAAGCAGAGACCAGTCCTGTCTGCATCTCCTCCTAGACCCCCTGAGTTGTTTCCAGGCTCTGTGTAAACAGCCTACAGAGTGCTCCGGCTCCTGCATGGAGTGGCTGGGCAGGTCAGAGGTGAAGGGCCTGCTGAGCTTGGTGATGGCGTCAGGGTGAGTGCCTATGCTCTGCGTCCCTGCCTCCCACCCTCATCTTTGAATCCCATTCTTGCAGGTAACTCCAGGCAGGGCAGTAGTTCAACCACAGCCCCCGGAGGGATAGGTGGCAGGAGTTTCAGGGAGGTGGTGGTGCGTCTGTGCCAGCAAGCAGCTGAAGAGGGACTTCACTGCCCCTATTCAGATGCTGGGGATCAACCAGGTTGATTTGTCTCTTAGGATGGAATAGGGGGTGGGGGGGAAAGGCTAGGCAGGCTCAAGATAGATGGTAGTCCTGGGAAAAATTCAAACTACTAGTTTAAGTCTGCAAGCTCTGAATAGCTCCTTCAGCTGGTTCAATCGACGTGTGAACACTGACAAATCGGCATGAAGGGAGTGAGCATGAGGCCCGCACGTGAAGACACGTGCATGATGTATGGCTCAAGGTTATGTGGCCCCTCTCACAGGCAATCAGACGCATTTAAACTAAAACTAAGTTGAAGTATCATTTGATGGCTGATAACTTAGAGCAGGCAAATGAGAGGTTAGAGTGAGATTATCGTTTTGGAATTATGACATTTACTTTATGGTACTTAAAAACACAGAATAGCCTTACCCTGAACCAAATAATATCTTAAGGATATTATTTAGCAAACGTAAAAGTTATGTGCATAAAATGTTCACTATAAGCATTCTATGGAATATCAAATACATTGGGGAAAGTTCAGCTCAACGGCAACAGGCAAACGAATAACAAAACACTGCAAAAATGTACATAAATATGCAACTAAAACCGTGTGGAAATATGGAAAGTAGTTATGGTAACTTTTTAAATAAATAAGACATATAGAAAAAAAAGTCTCCATATTATGAGGTCTAACTGGATACATTTCAACAAAGACTAAGTTGAATCAAATAAAAAAACAAAGTAATGCATGTATTGAACAGTTTATGAATGAGAGTAAAAAAGGAACACTATTCATGAATAGTGTTTGGGTGACAGAAAGACAAGCTCAATTCTAGAAAATAAAAACAAAGCTAAATGTGAAAAATAAAATTGTCCATTTTTAAAAAAAATTACCTAGCATTAAGTTTTTCTGACTTCAGGACAAGGAATAACTCCTTGAAAATACAATAAAAACATTTACCACAAAAGAAAAATGATATAATTGATCTTATAAAAATAAAGAAATTCTGTTCATTAAGACACCCTAAGAAGCATAAAGTTCAAGTCATAAATGGTGAAGAGTTATTTGTAACAGATAAATCTGACAAAGTATTATATACAAGCTATACAAGCAATTGAAAAGTTAGCAAAAGACACAAATATATACTTTACATATGAAGAAATATAAATAACCATCAAAGAAGTGATAAAAAATTTATCGCAAAAAACAAGTCATTTTAAACTAAAGTCACACTGAGATATGTTTCATACCAGGGTTGCCATATGAAGCTCCATGGGCTGTATACTGATCAATTCTAGGGGGCACCCTTCATATGCATATAATAAAAATAGCATCCCCCGAAGCTGGGCAATGCATTGATCCTATTTCATACCATTAAACTGGCAGAAATTCAAAAGAGTGTAATAACAAGTCTCAGTGTGATTTTGAAATAATGGAAATCTCAGTCACTGCTTATGAAGTGCAAATTGATGCAATTCCTTTGAAGAATAGTTAGTCATTTTCTTCCATTATCTACCAAGATGCAACTAAATTTTGTGGACTTTTTGATATCTAATAAGCATAGTGGAAAAACTGGAGTAGAAAGTCAAATATTCCCTATGAATTGACAAAGTCCTACAACATGTGGACATAGGTATCATTAATCGAATTTAAAAGATTGAAGAGGATGTTGAGAGGTTGAGTTTTGCTATTAGGTTCTCTGGTCATTCTATTACTCCCCCACCCCCACCCCACAGTTGAAGGACTGAACTCAGGTCCTTGTGAGCTAGGCAAGCACTCTGCCACTGAGCCAAATCCCCAAGCCTTTCTATTACCTTTTATGATTCCTGTAGTTATGACAATGTCTACATCTAGGTACCTATAAACAGACCAGATGTATTTATCGGGGTAAGACTAAGCTTCTATAAATATTGCCCAGGAATCCAGTGTCCTGATGATAAAATCAGTCCCACTCCCCTGTTAGCAGGGAAGCTTTACTCTTTGAGGTCACCTTGGCAGATTTCTTCCACATCACCGTCCTTCCATTCCCTAGGTATCAACTCTATTTGTATAGTCAGAGCTGACTTCTGGCCTCATCTAGCTTCCCACTTGTAGAGAAAGGAAAGAGATTGTGGAAGAGGTGCTGGTAGGATGTAGAATGGAACCCCGAAGAGAAAGAGTAAATTTCTGGGAGTGGACACAGAGCAGTCATGGACCATCTGCGACATTGTTGCTATGGAAGATGGCAGTAATAGATTTTGGTGGAAAAGTAGCAGTCCATACCTCACATGGAATAATAGTTTTCTACCTAGGGGAACAACGCCAGCCAATCCATCCTAAACAGAGATGTAAAGAATACGATTCCAAATATGGAGATGATAAAGTAACATTTTAAAGATGTGCTTAGAAGACAAGTCCATAAAAATTCTTCAGGGCTTTCTTTTTTTAAACAGACTTATGAAGATGTGCAGACTTTTGACTAGAGGATGAGAGGAGGAAATGTAATATTCTTCCAGTCCCTGAAACTTCTATATATTTAGTTATTAAGAATATGAAAACAAATTTGGCTGAATGACAGATTAATCTCTATCTAACATGGAAAAAAGTACTTTATCAATGTGTAATTGTCACAAATTGAGAATATTAGCAAGATGACATGGTCATTGTAAGTAAAGAGTTTTGTGGGATGAAACTTTGTATGTTAGCCAAAAAGAATCATAAAGCCCCTTGTTTTGTTAGACAGGTTATTCACAATTCTAGGAATAGAAAATGATGATAATGCTAATTAATGACTTTTTAAAAATTCTTTGAGCTGGGTATGCTAGTTGGAGACCCTGATTCTTACTGTAAAGTGAGCATTCTATCTGTGCCAACTCAGGTTGAACAATGGTTCAGGAGACCTGGAAGTAATAAACTATTAGCTTATCATTGAATAGATACTATGTGGTCTATACAAAAACCTGATCCTTCAAGGTTTTTTCCACCATGGTTTTGTATTTAGAAACAATGAGTTTATTTCCCCAATTTTATGAATTTTGCCTTTATAAGGAAAACACCAAGAGTATCTTCCTATATGCTTACTGGGGTAAAATAAGTTTTCCCTGAACATCATAGGATGACAGCCCAGGTAGAGACAAACATTAACAACAAACAAACAAAAACACCCACTTCCATTAGAGTTAGTTTGGGGACTGATTCGAATGTTAGTAGAAACTATAAAAATAGATACATAATGTTGATTTCAATTTCTTGAAGCTGTGTGCTCCAGTCAAATGGAGGAATGAATAATTCACAATTATATGGAGCAGAGTGGAATCTATGTGCATAGTGCTTCTTAAAATAATAATTTAAAAGTATATTTGGCATTAGCTTAGTGCTTCTTAGAATTTTGCTATCTGGAAGGATTGAATTGCTGAAGTAATTTCATATTTGAAAAAAATGTATCACGGAAAATCAACTAGTTAATGTTATGTGGATTATCCAGAGTGCTTCCAGGACTTTAAACTGTTGAAGTCAATTTTCTGAGAGAAACAGTTTGGAAGAGACAGTTTGGAAGATTCCGTGTGTTTACGGAGTTTATGATCCATGTGTTTGCAAAAGAAACTGGACTTCATTACAGGGAATATAAGGGCAAGAAATGTGCCATTGCTTTTTTCACTAAGAAAGTGACATCCTAATAGAAGCATCTCCAAATGGTTTAAAGAGAGCCTTTGAAATGTGGGTCCAGGATAAACCATGATACCATCTCCTGAAAGAAACTATTTCCTTCGTTCACACACCATTTGTTTTTGAAATGTTTTAAACTCTATATGCTAAATTGCAGTTTCATGCTTTAATGCCATAGTAGTCTGACTTCAGAGAGAAATTGTGTTCCTGACTCCCAGGATGTTGTCCTTTCCAAAACCAATCAGGACCGCTTACTAACGATTCTGGATTAATGCCTAGTTTTGTTTTAGTCTTTGAAGGAGGGACAATAGTAGGGAAATCATCTTTTGCCCTTCCTAAAATGATCACAAATAACCATAAAAAACACACAGCAATGATGCCCTTTTAGAATATTTCTGAAGTGCCATCCAAACATGCTAATCATTATTTATGTTGTCACAATATCTAAGAATTGCAACTGAAACAATAAGACACAGGAGCAAAATATTGTAAATGTTGTGAAATTCATACTTCCCCAGGGCATCCATTCCTGGATCAGTTTGAAAATAATAAGAACTATGTTTCTCAGACTTCAATATCTGTGGTGTTGCAAGGTCTGCACCCCTACCAAAAAAATTGTTCATTATTAGGGGTAGGCTTAGGTTGTCACACATGGTCACAAATGAGCTGCTCTCTGCTACTCCATTACATTTTTAAAAGAATGTATTCACATAGGTGAAGTTCGCATGGCATAAAATTATAAAATTATGATTAAAATTACAAAATTAGCTATTTTAAAGTGAATAGTTCGGTGGCATTTAGCACATTTATCGAGCTCCAGATCATTTCCATCACTTCAAAATAAAACTCTTTACTCATAAAATGGTCCTTTTCCATTCCCTCCTCCCCATCCCTGGCAACTACCAATTCTCGGTGTGTCTCGTCTGCTTCTTTTTTCTCCCTCCGTTCCTTTTAGTTAGAGTTCCTATCAAGGCTGTTGCTGTCTATAAAATCATCAGGCAGCACCTCCCCAATGCCATTTAGAACTTAATAAAATGGACACGGCATATAAGGGCACGCTCTCTCTTGGTGGTCATTAAGCTGCTGACATCCCTTTGCTGCCTGGCTGCTGTCTTATGTCCCTGGTTATCTGATCTCCTGGGCATTGCTGTGTCCCTACATCCGAGCTGCCTTGAGTGATCTATAGGCATCTTCAGAGAGCCAGTGAGAATGTATTTTATGAGTCCATTAATACCCCTAAGCCACTGTGGGGAGACTATGTCTATCTCTTCTCCTATGTATTTCTAGAATATGGGGAACAGGGATAAATCAAGTATTCTTCAAATTTCCCTGTGTAGTAAAAAGGTGACTTTTCATTAATTGAGAAGTTTTTCATTAATTAATTTCTGCTTACTCGATCCCTACATTATAATCAGAGATCACGATTGGGAGGGGGCGTGGGAGGATCAGAAGCCAATCTCAATAGCAATTGGCCAGTTGTGATTAGATTCAGCTCTCATCTGTGACAACCATGGCATCACCGTTTACCTGACTGCTGTTATCTTTGCTTAGAAGGTGTTATTTCATAGAGGATCTTCATGCTTTGCTTAAAAATGCACTTGATAGGCAATGTATAACTATCTCCAAGCAAGTCCAAAAATGTCTGAATACTAGTGGATTTCAGCTTGAATTTAGGCTCAAACTGGAACTCTATCTAAATGCAAGTATAAAACTGCATATTGGAGCTAGGTGCAGTGGGGCACACCTGTAATCCCAGTGGTTTGGGAGGTGGAGGAAGGAAAATTGCAAGTTCAAAGCCAGCCTCAGCAATTTAGCATGGCGCTAAGCAACTCAGTGGGACCTTGTCCCTAATAAATTACAAAAAAGGGCTAGAGATGTGGCTCAGTGGTCGAGTGCCCCTGAGTTCAACGCCCGGTATCCCCAGGCTCTCCTCCGAAAAAAAAAAAAAGAAAAAAAAAACTGCATATTGGAGCAATAACAAAGCTGAAATGCTTTTGTAACTTTCAATATTAAATCGATCAAGAGTGTCTATAAAAAGGAAGAACTAAAGGGAACAGACCCAAATCAGGAAGGATGTTTTAATACATATACATCTATGCATATAAGTAATAACTGTGAAAAAATCCATATGTAAGAACATCTTCAGATGTTGATTGCTACTCATAAGGAAAAAATTTACAAAAATATGCACAAATTAAAAATGAACATGAAACCATAAAACTCTAGCAGTTTTGTGAACTAATGGAGTTTTTCTTAAAAATGAATGTACTCTTTCTTTTCTGATTGATAAAATAAATTCCATTTTGCTTGGTATAGCAGGTAGATACCATGAGAATTCTCCTTCTGACATACAACTGAAAATGCAAGGTAAAAATATAAGTAGCTATCAAATGCATACTTGGCCCACTAAGAAAGGAAATATTCCGGAAGTCAAAAGGACAAAGAAGAAACTGAAAATTGGAAGATAAACAAATTGTTTCTGCCCCTGAGAATTTTCATTCTTAAGAAACAGAGGGTTGAAGAGGCAGCTCAGAAGAGTGCAGGGTTGAGTGAAGAGACGTAGGAACTGAGATGCCATATCTTTTAAGGACTTGCACTCAAAAAGGAATGCAGTAGGATAATAAGTTTTCTGAATGACTGGATGGAGATGGAATGTAGTCATAGCTCCTTAGCCTCGTCTGTGGGTGGAAGAAAATTCTTCCTTCCTTGAGATTTCATAAACACAGGCTCACACTCATTGTTAGTGGTCCAGCCCTTACACAACTGCCATCCCCCCAAATACTGATGAAAGGGACAGCAGAAAGACAAGAATAAAATTTCCTTCTTCCTCCAAAGTAACTGAGTAACAGATATACTTACACATCTTAAATTTAGTGATGATAAAGTGGTAAATTGAGAACATTTACAACAATCTCAATATGATTCCCTCTCCCATATGGAGATTTGTATAAAGTCTGTAATCCTGTTCTATTCCCCAACACATTCTTGGACGTGTTATTTAAACAAATGAGCCTTTTAAGACATTCTGACTTTGGAGCTGGTTGCTGTGTTTTGTAAAATGTATCATCCTCCAAATGAAATTTTATGTGTTTTGCCAAGTAATGCTATTCAAACTGATAAGTTAATTTGAGATTTCATTAGTTAGTCCAGAGGAGAACTTTACCCATTATGTACAAAGATATAATATAACTAATAATTTTCTTGAATCCCTTAGTTATACAGTGATTTGAGACTATTTGTCTTATTTAAATAAACACAAGACAAAGACAAATAGTACATGATAATTTGTTTTGAAAGATCAAATAAGCTGTAGGAAAGTCATTGAAATTAAAATTACAATGGATGATCTAAGCAGTGAATTAAAAACGACTGAATCAAATATAAGTAAACAAGAGTATAGATTTAAGAAACTTATTTGTGATGCAGCAAAGGGAAATGAAGATATGGGAATTTTGAAGTAGATTCAAGAACACAGAGGCTCAAGTGACAAGGCCCAATATATGTCTAATGTAAATAAGAGCTAAAAATTCTGAAAAAAACAATGAAGATCATGAAACCCAGATCTAAATATCACAGTTATTCCCAAAATGAATAAAAATAAAACATACATGTAGACATACACAGTAAAAATTAGAATACCATGAAAAAGGCAGAGCAGGAAATATTTATAAATGACTGAGAGGAAAAAATTGATAGCATAGAATCATCATTTTACCTAAATTTTTAATCGAGATAATTTCAGAACAAAAAAGGAGAGTGTCTCAAGTTCTGGTAATGGCAGAACAAATAATCTGGACTGCAGCCTCCACTGAAGGATAACTGGAATAACTGGACAAAAATATTGATATAAACAAACCTCTTAAAGACATAAAACTTGTTAACAAGATAGTGAAGTTCTATAAAGCAAGTAGGAGCCCTGAAAAGAGATCCCAGTGTATGGTCTGCCTGTACCATGGGCATTTTAGGATTGTGGAAGGCATAATGAGCATCTTAGATGCTGAATTGCAGTATTACAACCGTGCTATACTTGGCCCAGATTTTGCAGAGAAGTGCAGGGTAGTCCTGAGGAGAGCTTCTTGCTTTAATCCCAGGATCCTGGGGTGATTGTTTTGGAAGAGCTGAAGATGGTAGGAGCTTTGCAGCAGCAAATGCACATAGTCTTTGGAAGGTGATCATATTTTTTGTAGGTCTCTGTTTATATTAAATCCCTAACACATGATATCTAGCAAAGCCAGAGGAAAAGAAAACATGAACAGAATCCTGAAGAAACCACAAACAATAGAAAGAGAAATGGTTGGAATTATCAGACAAACTTTAATGGGTGAGTGTTTGACAAAAGTGAAAGAGGAGAGAAAGTGGGACCAAAAATGAATAACAAGAAGATGCTTCTTGAACTAAAATGGTCTGTGTCAAGATTTCACTGGATAGGAAGTGGACACAATTGAAGGAAAAATTGATAAATTGGCTGAGATAGAAGAAAAATTCCACAAAGAAGCACAGAGAGATAAAGATAATAAAAATTAGAGAAGAAAGGATGAATGACTAAATGATATAGTAAAATAATCTAATAAGATAAAACTGGAGTCCCAGAAAGAAGTTCTGTCTGGGAACCTTCCTAAACTTATGAATGACATAATGACTCAGGTTTAAGAAGCTCTGTGAACTTGAAGCAGGATGAATCAAAAGAATTCTAACTATAAGGTAAACTCAGTAAAGCTGAATAATAATAATAATAATAAAAAGACAAAGAGAAGAAGAAAACACTTAGCAAAAGCAACAACGAAGAAAAGTATCAGGGAAAGGAATAACCATTAGATTGACAATTGATGGCACAACAGAAACCAATTAAGGGAGATGGCACTGAGACAGAGCCATCAAAGTGCTAAAATAACTGCCAAGCTGGAATCCTCATCCAGGAATTACCATCTTAACAGCATGTCATAGTGTATTATATTAATTAAAAATTCTTAATGAAGAATTAAGAGTGAAGGCAAAATAAATACATCTTTAGACCAAAACAACTGACATAATTCATCACCAACAAAATTTCACTAAAATAAATGAAGAAATAAATCACTATAGGGTATTTTCAGGTATAGGTAGAATTATTCTGAGTATCAGTTTGGAGATGCAGGAATGAAGAACAAACAATACAAAGGAAAAAGATGCCAATATATCTAAAGAAGTATTATTGAATGATGTACAAAGCACAATCATTATAATGTCTTGTTGTATTTGAAATATCTGTTTAAAATCTGCTTGAATTTTTAGGAAATGTGTATGGAAAAGTGATTAAAAAGAAACATTATATCAAAGTAAAAAAAAAAAAAACAGATTTCTGCTTCCAGCCAAGATGAAATAAAGAAGACTAGACTTGCCTTCCAGCCTGTTTAATCTTCAGTTATAATAGAAAAATACTTGAGAAAATAAATTGAAAAATTGGAGCTCATGTTTATAACACTCATGTTCATAACACTCATGTTCATGGACAATTGGGTCCATTGCTGTGGTGATACAGTACATCATGGTGGAAGTCATGATAGGGGATGCTGCTCACTTGATAGTGGTGGGAGGTGAAAGAGAGACAGGAAGAGAAAGAGACCAGAATCCCTCCATCCTCTTTGAAGGCATGCCCCCAAGGACCTAAAACCTTCCACTAGTTTTCACTTCCCAAAGTTTCTACCACCTCCCAATTGTACCAAGCCAGGGCCTAAGCTTTCAATACACAAGCCTTTAAAAGACATTTCAGATACAAACTCCATTAATACTGTAACAACCAATTCTAAACAAATTCCTCCAGAATCCTGAAAAGAAGGATACTTCAAAATCATTATGTGAATCCAGGATTATTCTTATTTTTAAAAATCTGGACAAAGACATTACAGGAAAAGAAACTAAAGACTATTATCCTTTTTAAACAAGATGCAAAAATTATTAACAAACAATCAATTTCAAAAAGTCTCTAAAAAGGATACAACTTTATGACTAACTGTAATTTATTCCAGAAATGGAAGGTTGTCTTAACCTTTGAAAATCAATTAATATAATTCTCTGTATGATTACCTCAATACTCAAAGCAGAATCATTTGGTAAACTTCATTATCTATCTCTGGATTTCAAAGGCTTTACCTGTTAAATGGGATCCAAGAAAAATCGATGACCAATGTTACAAAATAGTGAAAGGTTGAAGCCTTTTTCCTATGATCAGAAATAAGACAAAGATGTTCATCTGTACAGCAGTCCTACCTTGGAGCATGCATATCCAGAGGGAGACACCTGCAGTCCCACATCCACTGCAGACTATTCATAATAACCAAGATATGGAAACAGCCTAAGTCTGTCTATGACTGCATAAAACATTTGGGGTAGATATACCTTGGAATATTAATCAGTCTTTTAGGAGAAGGTAATCCTGTTATTTGTGACTACACTGATAAATCTGAAAGACATTAGGCAAAGTGCAATAGCCAGACAAAGAAGGACAAATAGCATAGGATCTCATTCGTATGTGGAATCTAAAAACACATTCAACTCCTAAATCAGAGAGAGAATGTTGGTTGCTAGAGGCTTGGTATTTGGAGAAGTGGTGATATTCGAGTAGAGAGTTCGGAGATTTACTTAGGCAGCATGAATAAGTTCTGGAGAGCTAATGTACGGCATGGTGATTGCAGTTAATAATATTGCATCTATACTTAAAATTTGCTAAGAAAATTGATTTTTAAATATTATCAACACAAAAGACAAGTGAAATGGAGCCAAAATGGAAAACACAATACCCACTAATATCAATATAAGCTCAAACATTTAAATAAATACCCATCAACAATGAGACATACATTGGGAAGGATTTAAATGAATTTTAATGGGTGCTAAGGAAAATTTTAATGGATTAGCTGAGGAAAAGAGTAAAAGTGTTAAATTTAGATTTTGATAAGTGAAAAGATGCATGTAAGTTCTAAACTAATTCACTGAAATAATAGTAAGGACGACATATAATTCTTAAGCTAAAAGAACAAGGAATTAAAAAGCATAACAATGTGAGATGGTGGATATGTTAATTACTTTCATTGTAGTAATTTCACAAGGCATATGTATATCAAAATATATGCAATTTTGTTTGTCAATTATTCCTCAATAAAGCTGAAAAAGGACAAGACAAAAATCAATTATATCACTTAGACTAAATATAAAAGTAAAAAAATTATTGAGAAAAATTAAAGAAGAAACAAATTATATATGTCATGTTCATACAAAATATATACAAAACAGGAATACTGCTATAAGCTACATATATTTTTCTTAAATTGCTAACCAATATAGAAATTCAGAAATGCATACCAAAATAA
This sequence comes from Marmota marmota marmota, assembly GCF_001458135.2. Taxonomy (NCBI): domain Eukaryota; kingdom Metazoa; phylum Chordata; class Mammalia; order Rodentia; family Sciuridae; genus Marmota; species Marmota marmota. The sequence continues at coordinate 14,958,367 of NW_025999998.1, read as the reverse complement.
CTAATGAATCAAGGAAGAAGTATCAATCAAATTTAGAAAGCATTTTGAATTGAGTGAAAATTCATATATTATATCCCAATCTATAGGTGCTGGTAAAGACATGCCCAGAGTTTGGTGGAAATGGTGGAAAGCTGAAAACCTAAATATCTAAGACTATAAAAATTGGAGAAGGAAAAGCAAACTAAGCTAAAAAAGTAGAATAAAGGGGTTGGGGTTGTAGCTCAGTGGTAAAGTGCTTGCCTTGCAAGCGTGAGGCCCTGGGTTTGATCCTCAGCACTACATAAAAATAAATAAATAGAAATAAAGATACTGTGTCCATCTACAACTAATATATATATATACACACACACACACACACACACATATAAAATGGAATAAAGAAAATTACAACAGAAATTAATGAAAAGAAAGAAATGAACAAATCACAGTAGAGAGGACCAACAAAGCCAAGAGTTCTCTAAAAATCTAACAAAATAAAGGGGTCCTGACAAATATGATCAGAATGTAAACTTCTAACAGATTCTCAAATAAAAGAAATTAAACCCAGAAGGAAGGGCAGGAAACAAAGAGTAAATAATAGGCAAAGTCATTTCTACAAGAGTGTTGACATAAAGTAGAAATTCACTGAATAAAATAAGGACACAATTATGAGAAATTTGGGTTTGTCAATCAAGGTGGAGCAAAAATTTGTAGCAGACAAATATCACATGAATCACCCAGAGGGCTTTCAGGTGGCTGGATGTCACCCTGGAGTTTCTGATTCAATAGGTCTGAGTTGGAGCCTGAGACTGCATTTCTAAAAGGTTTCCAGGTGAGGTGGATATTGCTCCAAGGTTGAGAACCTCAGTTGGTTGCACCACAAGGAAATGGAACCCAACTCCACTTTAGTGGTTGCAACAGTTGACTACATACTGGGATTTCCTGAGAAAGTTTAGATGCATGCCCACACCTGCCTTACACCACACCTACTAAATCAGAATCTGTTTTGTTTTATTTTTAATTCCCTGGATGATTCAAATGGACAAACAGGCAAAAACCACTGTTCAGGTTTTATAAATGCTTCTAATACTTCAACAAAACAAATATGCACTCTCAAGTTTGCAAACCCATCTATCTGAGGAGATATAATATTTAGTTTAGGGACCCAACAAGCCTGGGAAAGAATTGTGTACCCTGATCATAGATATAGGTAAGCAAGCAAAACTTTAAAATGTGTGAAAAAATTCAAGCAAGCGAATGGAAGCCAAAATTTTGAGATTGTCCAAATTATTTAATAATTGAATAATGATATTCCACAAATATCATTATTGTATTTTATTTTTGCAACAAATACATATAAAATAAATATTCATTTACACTGCTACTGAAACTGAAAGATTTTCAAGATGTAAAGCATCTGAGGAGTTCTCCCATCCAAGGTACAGATAGGAAACTTACCTTTATTTGAACATAATATTTAGATGTTAACAATGAGCCTGACTATGTAGAATAATAGGAACATGGTCAATGACAGAATGATCATTTGGCATCTCTGAACTTAAATTTTCATTGAATAGCATTTTAGTTTCCCAGGGTTGCTATAACAATTACTATAAATGTGGAAGTTTAAACAAACAACATTCTCTTATAATTTTGGAGACCAGAGATGGAAATTAGCTTCATTGGCTGATATCAGAGGAGGGAAAGACCTGCTACCTCCAGAGGCTATATGTAGGGGAGAATCCATTTTCTTGCCTTTTCCAGTTTATACAGTATGATTCTTTGCATTCCTTGGCTCCTAGCTTGGCTCCATCCCCCAGCCTCAAAGACAGCCACATAGCATCTTGTTGGTCACATTGCCTTCTATTTCTCTAGACAAATGCCCTTTGCCTCCCTGTTATTAAAACACATATAATTGCATGCACAGCCACCTTGAATGTCCACGAAAATCATCTCAAGATTTTTACTTAAGTCACATCTGCACACTTTCCTTTTTCATATAAAATTTACTTTCCAGGGATGTCTTTGGGGCCTTTATTCAGCATTGAACAGTTCTATAAAACTTAACCAGGGTAATTACACCATTCCTTATCCAACTGCACTTGCTTGTAGTTCCCTGCTTTTAGCTGACTTTAAAAATCAATAATTTTGGAGGTCACACTGCTAGCTTTGTTATAGATGACATCTCTGGTATGTAAGTCATGATGTAAGAGTTGCCTAAGTTTCTTTTGAGGGATTTGAAGGCAACTTTTGTTGAAACCACTGACTTTCTTGGACCTGCACAAGTGTGTGACATATGACCTTTTGAAGTCAGGAGGAGGAAAACTCCATTCCAGATTATGCTGATGATGCCATTTCCTCAACATGCATCTTATAAAGACTCAAAGTTTGGTTACACATGTACTGATTACTTCATCTTCGATTACCTATACCCATACCTTAAATCACCTGCCCCTTTTTTCCATAAATAGCCCCAAATCCTGTTCTTGGTGAGATAAATTTGAGGCTTGGGTCTACCCCGCCACACCTGGCTGCCCTGCAAATAAACTTTTTTATCTTGCAAAACTTTCTGTATCAGTGATTGGCATACTGTGTGGTAGGCAAAATGGCTTCGTTCAGTAATATATTTAGCTTTCCAAAGGATAAGGTTGGGGTCAAAGTCAAGTTGCAGACTTTGGTCAGATACAAAGTGAGAAACACAATCTCTTGGCATCCATATACACAACATATGAGTTTGTAAACTGCTTGTAATTAACAAAATAATACAAGGATGGAGATATAGATCAGTGGTACAACACTTACTTAGTGTGTGAATGTGTGTGTCTATACACACACACACATATACACACACTAAAATATATGTTAATATATTAAAGTGTTTTTAATATACATATATACATATATACATATATATAACTATTGAGTTTTGTACTTAATGATCTTGCAATTTTCTATAGACAGCATATTTGATTCAAAAAGCAAATTTTAAATAAACAAAAAATAAATAAAAAGCAAAAATTATAATTGCCACTCATGTCTGTGAATGCTCCATGTAGGGAACAATAGTTAAATCTCTTTGCTCTAGAAGCTGGCTATTCATTTGAACTACTATTTGAATTACATAATTAAATTAGTGTTATTTATTGATTTATTGGGGTAAAGGGAAGTTTTTTATGAAAACCACTGAATGCAAACATTCAATGGTCAAATTGATAAATATGTTGCATAATCTGTGCACAAGACAACTGTAAAAAAATGAGAAAATTACTAAAATCTTAAAATAGTCTACATTCAAATAGCCACATTCATGTTTTTAGTGTCTTTAATCTCTCCCTCTACTTTAAGGAAACAAAGAGAAAACTGCAGAAAAAAAAAACACTAATTGCTATTTATGCAAGATTATCTCAAATTCTGAGCACACCCTGTTTCAAGAGATAGCCTTGGTTTATAAGGTTTAGCAAAACCTACTTAAACTAAAACAATCATTGTATGGAAGATGTAATCTGCTGTTTCTTTTAGAGACTTTATTAATCTGTGAGTTTCCTGATTATATAAGGTAAAAGGCATCTACCCTCAGTAACATGGGATGAAGAGAAAAACAATGATAGGATATCTGAGGAGCAGAAGAAATCAGAGGTGAGAAAATTTTGCTAAGTAGAGAGAACGGCAGATGAACAGGAGCCCACCAACCCATATGTTCACTTACTCAAATTCCCTTTTTTAACATCAACTTGCTAGTCAAGCAGATTTTCTCTCCACAAACAAAATCTAGTTTTTCCAAAATATTAAAACCCAAGAGTCAGTATTAAAACCCAAATAGGACTAAGAACAATGTGATATTTGATAAAATTACAGTCATCAAATAATATAGGGATAGATCTATTGTCAAATTAACCAAAGGCTGACCACATCACCCATGCTTAAGGTAAGGAGCCCAGGAATGGGGCACATGGCTGAGCAAGAGAAAGTCAGCTTCAATCAAGGATTTTGAAATTCAAAAATGCAAAGAAGCTGTCTTAGTCCTTTCAGGCTGCTATAACAAAAATATCCAGAGACTAGATGGCTTAGAAACAGCAGAAATTTATTTCTCACAGTTCTGGGGGCTAGAAGCCCAACATCAGAGCGCTAGCAGGGTCAGGTTCTGTGAAGGCCTCCTTGGGTTGCACTTCTTGGGTCTTCACATGGCAAAAATTGGCAGGAGACTTTTGTAGGGCCTCTTCTAAAAGGTTGCTAATTCCATTCATGAGGGCTTTACCTCATGACTTAATTACATCCCAAAGGCCCCACTTCCTAATACCATCATCCTAGATTTCAGCATATGCATTTTGAGGAAATGCAAACATTCAGTCCATTGTAGAAGGTATATTTTGTTTTACTATCCACTTAAGGTTTGTCAACATATTTGCATTTTCAAAAATTTTGGTTACTCAAGTGGGTAGGAGATTAGGATCCTTCCATCTTGTCTAAAAGAGGTCTAAAAGGAGTTCAGGAGAGGCTTCCTGTAAATGAGAGAGTGGGTTCAGTGGTTTCATTGGGAAGTCATGGTCTTTTTGTTTTTGTTTTTGGTATAATGGCAGCATTCACAAAGAGTTGGAAAAAGTCACATGCAAAAAAATGAATAAACTATTACCCTATATTACTTATTTATCTGTGTGTGTGTGTGTGTGTGTGTGAGAGAGAGAGAGAGAGAGAGAGAGAGAGAGAGAGAGAGAATTAGCTTGTCCCTATGAAAGAAAAGATTAATGTCCTTTGTTGAGAATGCCAAGTTGAAGTACCAACCCCTCTCTACCTAGCACACAATAAAATACAAAGCCCTGGGACCAGCCTTAAAATGTGCCTCTGTGGCTACTTTGTTCTCACCAAAGCCATTTTTCCCTCTATAAGGAAAGGAAAGAGAAGAAAAAATCTTTCACCCATATAATCATTCCCAGGAATATACTCTTGTACAAAATAAGCTCTGGTATTCCATAAGACAGAAATACAGATCTCAGACATTGTAGTTTGTGAGCAGGAAAGATTTGCTCTTTAAGTGAGTTTAAGGTTGAAGAATGTCTGATGAATAAATGATGCTTAGTAAATATGTGTTGAAATTAAGTGGGCAGGTATGGTAACCTGTCTCCAAAGCTGGGGCTTCTACCTCCCTTCAGTAACTTCTGACTTAGACCTTTCTTATGTAACTACCCAACCAAGTACAATCAAGGATGTGCTCATCCAAAGAATGAGATGACACGCCAAGTGTGTCATGAAGCTCTGTGCTTTCACTGCCTGGACATCAAATAAACCAGTGTTTGAATCCACAAACAACTGTGAACTGGGAGCAGAAGAAAGTGGCAAAACACAGCTGTTTGGGCTTGGCGGAGTACCACTCTGCATATTATGTAACAGCTGTTGTGTAATTGTGCATTTAATTCAAAACACATTTATGAAAGACAAAACAATTTAACTTAAAAAAATGGGTGGGGAGGGGAATTGAGAGAGAAATGTTGAAAAGAACACAGAAATTTCTATGTGGTCTTTAAGCAAGATGAGCAAGGTAGACAATGACTTCAGAATGGTATTGCCTCAGAATCTAGGGACCTGCTGATTCCCCAAACTGTTCCATCTCTTGTTTTTACAAATAAAATTTATTTAAAAACACCTACACTTATGACTTATTATCTATAGTGTCTTTCGAGCCAAGTAAGTTACAATAGAAAATGGCCCAAAGAGCTGAAAATACTTCTTTACAGAAGTTTGCCAAGTCCTGCCTTAGATGAATAAAGACTAGGTGTCTGAGAGGGTGACATTCACCTGGAGAACCAAACCAGCTCATTCTGGAACCTCTCTGGGAGCCCTCTTACAGAGAAGAGGGGAGGGAGAAGAAATACCATATTTCACTGCATAATTGTCACATTTTATGCTAATTTTGAAAAATTTCTTTGCCAAAAAAGTAGATGATGACCATTGTGTGAAGCTTTTTAAAAACTTATGCTGGTGTTACTTTTAAAAATTATTTATTACTAAACTGTCTTTTGTACAAGATTCTGATGCCTGGAATACTCGTGAACATAGGTTAATATGGTGGTGACGATTATTTGGTGAAATACGGTAGAAATAAGAGCTCTAGTTTTGGAGTCAGACTGGCCTGAAACGAAATTTTGGCCTGTACTTATTATATCTGTGACCATAATCAAGGTAATTATCCTCCCTCTGTCTGTAAAATGGGGATAACAAATGAGGATGGAGAGAAACTAAGGCTCCAGGTTTGGAAAAACTAATTAATAACTTAATTTCCTTATCTAAATCTCATATTCAGGGGAGTAGGCAATTTCACTAGAAAGAAACGGTTGTTATAAATTCTTAATAATCAGAGCATCCAAAGAATTTTATCTTGTTCTTATTTTAACTTTTTTTTCTGAAGCTTCAGTACAATAAAGCATTGTACTTAAAATGGGAGTCCTGCAGTTAAAAATTGTACTTTTTGAAAGTTCCCAGCTTGAAACACTAAGAACTTAAACTATTTGGGAGTACTGCTTAAATTCTTTCTTTATCAATCGCATGTAGCAATGATTGCTTGATATAAACACCTAAAACCAGAGTTTACCTTAGTTTCATTATTTATTTATTTATTCATTCATTTATTTTTGTGGTACTGGGGATTGAACGAGGGGTGCTGTACCACTAAGCTACATCCACAGCACCACCTCTCATCCCCATTTTTAAAAAAATTTTGAGGCAGGTCTTTGTAAGTTGTTCAAGCTGCCCTTGGACTTGTGGTCCTTCTGACTCAGCCTCCCGAGTGGCTGGGACTACAGACCTGTATTGTCAACTCAGTTAGGTCACTTAAGTTTTACATGAAGTTTTGCAGATGGTACTGCTATATTGCTAATTGTGGTGGTTGCGTATGACAGTGTCCTCTGAATTCTCTAAAGGTCCTGCTGACTTTTCTGAAATCACAGAAATTCTGAGATCTACTTACCCTCCTATGAGGCACTGAAAATATACCTGATTGATTTTTCTTTTAAAAGTCAGGTTAGGGTAGGGTCTAGACAGAGGGTTTTCTTTCCCCAAAGCACTCTGATTTCTGGGAGATGGGGTGCTGACAGCCTTGTCCTGAAGGTACCTGGTTAGGGTCCTCTTTTTCCCAGCTTCTCCTGAGAATAAGTGCCCTTTTAGAGACATTTTTTCAATTTGAGAATTCTCAAATTCTCTGATTCCCAGTCTGTCAAAGGAACGGAAAGTTACATAGTAGCATAAAAAGCACCAAAAGCCAAAAAAAATAATAACTGGCTTTAGTGGCCAGAGCAGCTGCACCGCAAACCCTTATCACAGGTTTCGGCTTTGTAAATTAATTCATCTGCAAATAGTGCACTGTCTCCAGATGCAACTTTGGTGCTGGACTGCTGGTTTCTTAAGGATTTAAGTCTAAAGTCGAAGGCTTCCTGCCCTAGGTGTTACAAATAAGTAGTGTCCTTTCTTTTTTGCTCCCAGTCTGTTCATCCAATCGTATCCCAATATGCAAATAAACCTTAGCCCCGTGCAGATAAAAAGGAACAAATAAAGCCAAGTGCTCTATCAGAACCAAATTGCTGAGCCTGTCACCTGTGTTCCAGGAGCCGAACCAGAAATGTTGTCCTCAGCAGTGCCAGAGTTACCTGTCCCACTCACCAATTTGAAGATTCAATATACTAAGGTTAGTACGACTTGTATGTGCTGCTTTGCCTCGGGTCTGTAAAAAGTACATGTATTTAAAGCATAAAAGGTCAATTTAAGTAAACTTATGTTCAAGAGCCTTTTGCAAATACAAGAATAAAAGGCTTGCCAAATGCAGGTCTGGGTTTAGTGCCCTGATCAAATGGTGGATTCTAAATCAGATCGGACAACTTTTCAAAATTTCATTTCTTAAAATCTTTCCAAGTGAAAGGAATTCTCTGTTGTATGAAAGGTTCTTGCACCAGAATTCAGTGGACTTTAGTAAGCAGTTCTATTAACTTTAGAACAGCTGGCATGTGTAATAAAGAAGGCAGATATTCACTAAATGAATTTACTAAAAGGAGTCAAACAAGTGGGAAATATATTTTTAAAGGAGAAACACAGCATGCTCTAATAATATAACTTTTCTATATGTTTAATAAAATGAGTGTTAAATCAGAGAACTTAATTCTGATAATTGGCTAAAAACTGTTTCAAAAACCTTCAAATGGACTTGTATTATTTTACATATTTGGGGAAAGAAAGCATGCTTATTTATTTCTCCAACCAAGTTTGTTGTTATTGGAGCAGATGTGTCATTGTTAACTGATAAATATTTAGAGAAACAAGAGCAGGAGCCAGACCCAGACTTCAAAATCCACAGCCACAGAGAACTAGGAAATGGATCCTGCTGAAGTTGTTCTGAGAGTAACTCTGAACTTTGCCTATTTCACAGTTACAAGCCAACTTCCCTGTCAGATCCTAGGCCTCCAAACAAAGAAACAAACAAACAAAGCAGTCTAACCAAAATCACTTAGAGTTAGCTTTATGGTCTGATGTAGAAAGTCAGGTACGAAACGAACTATTGCAACTCAGAGGATAGTCATTTTGCTTTGTGAATTAACCAGCAAAAAACCAAAAGCCTTAAACTTGATGGAGCCCTACTATTACATATTGACTCTTTACTCGTGACTGTGGATGGTTTTGCAGTCCTGAGGTCTGTTGCATTTTCATTTTCATAAGCACAGCAAATGAGGAAGCTGCTCAGATGATTGGCTCTTTTCCTTAGGAAAATGTCAGCAGAAATGAGCCTATGCCTTTAACAGGGTTGACTTGCAGCTATGAAGTACATGAAAGCATTATTTCACAAGAGTTTATTAGAGGGAACATACTTTTCCATTTAATTTTATTGCAAATGGGAACACAAAAAATTTGGTGAGTCCATAATCTCTGACAATTTACCTTTGGCCAAGGTAGGTCCAGAAGATCACAAGACTCTTGACTTTCTTCTTCCAGGTTTGTCATTCACAGAAATCTCAATTCAAACTAGGTGCTTTTAAAAATACATGTTGTGAAGATCAAAATTATCGGCAGTTTAGATTATATCACTGCAATTGTTAGAAAGATATATTTTTCTATAAAAGTATACCAGAAAATATGTTAGTAGTGTGGATGCTCCCTCACCCTTTATTGAATTTGACTTTGTAAATCTTCCTGTGTGTATTTAGCTCTAACATGAAATAAGCTTTCTACTGAATTAAGCTTCATTTTGCAGTTATCAATTAGGCTTGTAAGTAACAGTACTAGACAAATAAGTTATTCCTTAAAAATCTAATACACAAGCACAGAACTAGTGATCCTTTAACACAGAAAGATATTTTTAAGATTTAAATCTCTTCCCTTCAAAGTCATTGCATAAGAACACCCTTCGAGGGAAAATGACTGACCTAAGTGTTCAAAAAAGAAGACAAGATTCAAAGAACAGGCATTTGCTCCATGTTTAGTGCTTCTCTGGGTGCAAATATATGAAGCAATTCGGTGAATTTTAATTTCTCATGCATGTTCTATATGAATCTAGTCTGCTCAGAGGGCATTTTATTATTTGACTTATGGGTTACAACGTTTTCAGACTTGGAAGGACACCAGTTATGTATGTAATTAAATCTAAATGGGTGAGCTTTTTCAAATGCTTTTGCGTTTTCTTTTTACTGTGTCCCACTGCAGAATTGTATTGGATTTGCACTTGCAAGAGGAGTTGGGTGAATGGTGGTTAGGGAATAATTTTCTCCATTACAAACCAAGAAAGCAAGGGTTTTATAAGGTGTCTGTGGAATGAGCTTCTCCAACCAGCCCCTAAACTTCTGTATTGTTTTTCTCTATAATTTTAATGTCTTTCTTCATTATTGCTAGAAGTATATAGGTTATTGGGGCAAAGGAGAGAGAAGGGACCAGAAGGGATGAATAACAACAACAACAAAATTTATATATCCATATGCTTATAGATCTCTGTACCTGTACATCTATAGCTTCAGTAGAAGAGCTACATATGCTTAAGCTTAAGGCTGCTTTTCATCCAAACAAAAGAACTCATTGATGCATATCTTTTAGTGACTTATTTTTTAGTACAGTCAGATTATTTCTTTGTTGGAGTAGATGGAACAGAGATTAGAGTTGAAGAAATATTTTCAAAGATGATTCAAAAGCTTTTGGAAATTTAAAAACCTCAATAACACCATAAATCCACATGAACTTGGATCTCATCCCTGCCCTTATTATTCCCCCTTCCAATTGTAAGTGAATCCTACGTCTGCCAACCCATCCCTTGAACGGAGGCTTTACATAAAGAGCTTCTTTGAAAGTTATATGATCATTGGGCAAACAACATACCTCTCTCAGCCTCATTTCCTTACAAATAAAATGGGGATTATCCAGGTACCTCTTTCCTACGGTGGGTGGGTGACAATATCAAATGAATTCACTGGCCCATGGGAAGTGATTAAGACTAAGTGTCCTAGTTACATTTATTTTTCCGAATTCCTCCCAGTTTTTCCAGAAATTTCTCTCTCACCTGACCTTTCCTGGATGGCTTCCCACAGGTGCTCTTCTGGGCTCATTTTCTTCCCTCGTTTTCCTGTCACTTTGTCTTGCACAGTCATGTCCCACCTGACAAAGATTGCAATGGAGCGAAGTTCCTAGGCTTTATCCTGGATTTCAGGGATCAAGACTTTTCTCTTACGGGATTTGGTAACTCGGTTTTCCATTCTCCTTTCACAATACTGTTTTTACCTTAAAAAAAAAAAAAAAAAGAAAACACAAATGGGAAATTCAAGAAGACAAGCTTTCTCAAATTGGATTCAAACTCCAATATGTTTAACTTGATTATTAAATTTAGCTCATTGAACAATAGTTTGTTCATGTGTGAAATTTTCTTTCATTAGTTCATGACATTTTATACACATATATACACACAGAAAAAATCATGGCAAAAATACCTTGGGTTTACTCTGCCACTGACTGTTTTAGTTCTACGCAATAATTTTATTGACTCCATCACTAACAACCCTATGAAGAGACTACTATATCCTTTCTAAACCTGAGGGAACTAAAGAACAGAGTGGCTAAGTAACTTCCCTAAAGCTACACAGCTGGTGAGTGACAAAGCTGAGAAGACTGGCAGACTGAGGCCTTACACCAACTAGTGACTTGTCTGAGGCCAACACCACTATTTGGGGAGGTGGAATTGCAATGTTTTGTCCATTTTAATTCTGACCTTCAATTGCCCATTCCTGACTACTGGAGGATGCATGACATTGAGACTCTCCAGCTGCTGCTCAGCTGTTCCCAGGCTAGCAAGAGGACATTTGCCACCAAATTAGAAAATTAAGAGAACTATAGGGACAATTGAAAGGAAAAATATTTTCTGCTTTGAATGAAAAGGTGGGGGTTGGTTTGAGAGAAGCTGTGAGGCAGAGGACTTTGACACAGGAGCATGATCTCTGTGTGAACTCCATTTCTTCAGCACCTATGGATTACATTTTGGTTAGAAAAGGCAATTGTTTTTCTGGATCTCTGGTTGGTTTAAACTTTCTGTATAAAAATATTTTTGATAGGAGAGAATCATTAATCTGTGAAGACTGTGTGTAGGCACAACTAGAACAGATTATGTTTTTCCCCACATTATCTCTTTTTTAAATGTCCACAACAGACAAATTCAGGTCACATATATGTCTAAATAAGGAAAAGAATATGTGAGATTAGACTAAGATGTAGACTGGGGTCAGATTGACTGATGGTGTTTTTGTAGAGAAATCTCTGAAGAGTACTTAAAATAGGACTAGACTAGGCTTATGTTCAACACAATGCTGATTGTGCAGTAGTAGCACTACTTTCACTTAAGAAACATTTTTTTTTTTTTTTGGTACCAGGCATTGAATGCAAGGGAGCTTGACCACTGAGCCACATCCCCAGCCCTTTCTTTAAAAATCTATTCTTATTAGAGATGGTCTTGCAGAGTTGCATAGGGCCTCTCTAAGTTGCTAAGGCTGGGTTTGAACTCATGAACTTCCTGCCTCAGTCTCCCAAGTTGCTGGAATTACAGGCATGCTCCACTATGCCCGGCATTTTCTTTCTTTCTTTTTTTTTCCTTACCCAGTCCTTTTTATTATTGATTTGAGACAGGACCTCACTAAGTTGCTTAGAGTTTCACTAAGTTGCTTAGAACCTTGCTAAATTACTGGATATGAACTAGAAAACCTTGGAAATACAGGTGTGTATTTCTAACACTCCTGGCTGACTTGAGAATATATATAACTTCTTACTGAAGTAATATTTTGTTTGCTTAAGGCTTGTAAGTAGTTGAATGAATAGCCAAATGGTTGTAAGGTGTACCGGTTTAACAAGGTCAGCCTCGCTTCAATTTTGAGCTTTCATACTTAGTAAATAATGTGACCTTGGCCAAACTTCTAATCTGCTTGCGCTTCAGTTTCCCAGTCTGTGAACTGGGAATAAAAATGGGTCCCTTGGAAAGTGGCTGTGAGAACTAAGTGGTTTGTGAAAAATGCCAATATTTACCATTTGATCTTTTCTTGGCCTCTCCTTCCCAAGAGGATTCCTAAAAGTCTTAATTGCTCAGTCCCCAATGTTGGTGAAATTTATAATTATATTACTGTCACAATTCAAAACTGCTTCCATCTATTTATCTTAATTTAGGCTCAGAATTAACCCATGGAAGGAGTTAGCAAAGATGTTATCAGGGTTCCATTTTACAGCTCAGACAGCATGATGGATTTGCTCAAGGTCACCTAGATCCTAAGGTGCAAATATAAGAAGGTACTGCATTCTGAGTGCTGTCATTTCAGATTTGATGCTTTTCCACATATTACTTAACTAGTAAAGACAGTAGTACTCCAATCTCACTCAAGAAAACCTAATCAATAGAAATCCTAAAGTAGATAGCACATATCCGAAGATAGGGCATTATCCCCATTTCAGAATGACTCTCAGTACTGCAAGTGTTCATGACTCCTTTTATGTTGACATAATATTTATTCTCCCATACTGTTTTAAATAATTCCCCCCCTGAATATTAGAGTAATCAGCCTGTCTGAAGAGAATTAGGAAGCCTCATAAATCACATAACTTTTTAAAGATGGATTTCACCTACGGAATTTTTCACTACATACCAGCTGGAATGAGAGAGTTGGGTGAGAAGCACTCACAAATGTTATGAGAACTAATTCATTTGAAGAGCAAGCTAATTTTGAGATAGTACCTCAGAAATGAAATGTCACAGGTCATCTGTAATACAGGTCAAAACAAAAACAACAACATCAGAAGGAACAACCCCTCATGTGAATGCAGACAGATAGCATGGAGATGTGTTTGCTACACAGCACTGATCTGGTGTCAGATGGTGGAGGAGGGGTTTTCGGTTTTCATGACCATCACTATTCATGATTGTGGTCAGGGGATATGTTACAGGTTGATGCGATATAAGTGGCAACACACAACCATGTTCAAAAGAACTTGAGCAATGATTGTTTCATAATTAAATATCTAACTAAAATCTAACAAACAAATCAGGAAAGAAAAGATAGTGGTCCCTCTTTTTACTTTGTGTAGTTTTGATTACCTGTAGTCAACCTCAGTCAGAAAATATTAAGTAGGAAATACCAAAAATAAACAATTCATAAATTTTCAATTGTATACTCTTCAAAGTAAAAAAAAAAAATCTTGCAACATCCTACTGTGTCCCACCTGGGAAGTGAATTATTCATTTGTCCTGGATATCCACACTGTGTACACTAACCCCTCGTTAGTCCCTTAGGAGCCATCTAAATTATGAAATCCACTATGTCATCTCATAATGCTTGTGTTCAGGTAACACTATTTTCACTTAATAATGGTCCCAAAGTGCATATATAGTGATGCTGGCAATTTGTATATACAAAAGAAAAGTCATAAAGTGTTCACTTTCAGTGAATAAGTGAAATGTATAATAAGATATTTTCAGCTAGGCATGGTAGCACACACCTATAATCCCAGTGGCTGAGGAGGCTGAGGTAAGAGGATGGTGAGTTTGAAGCCAACATCAGCAATTTAGAGGGACCCTAAGCAACTTAGCAAGTCTCTATCTCCAAATAAAATATAAAAAAGGGTCAAAGATGTGGCTGAGTGGTTAAGTGCCCCTAGGTTCAATCCCTGGTATGGAAAACAAAAAAGTATTTTCAGAGCAAGATCCCATATTCACATAACTTTTATTGCTGTATATTGTTATAATTATTCCATTTTATTATTTTTAATCTCTTACTTGGCTTAATTTATAAATTGAACTTTACCATAGATATGTGTGTATAGGAATAAATATGGCATATATTGAATTTGATACTACCAGTGACTTCAAATATTCACAGAAGATCTTGCCAGGTTTGTGCAAATACAGTAGTACCCATTTCCCTACAGACAATGGGTACTACTGTATTTGCACAAGCCTGGATTTCATGGCTACTATGTTTTGAGTGTCTGTGTGTGCATGAATGTATATCAAAAGTTCCCACAAACTTAGCAGCCTGGCTTGGAAGGGATGTAAAGTATTGCTGATATTTGTTTTTCTGGTATCTCAATATCTCTACCTGTTTTATTATAATGTTACAATTGTTAAAGGAATTTGCTCCCTGCAAATTTGCTCAGATACCACCACTCTCAAAACTTTGCTTTGACTGAGACTTCCTCTGTCCTAAGTCATTATCAGGCTCTTTCCATTGATCTCCTCGACTTTTTTTTAGAAGTCAAAGGAATACAAATAAGAAACAACTGAATTGTGCTCTGTATTTGGTATTTTATTTAGAAGTGAGAAGGTTCTGTGCAAGCACTGGTATTATTGAGTGTTGAAACTGTTAAATATGAAGTATGCACAGAACTTTCTAGTGCTTCTACAGGATATATATGATACACAGAACTTGCCGGTAAGTACTTTTATTACTTTTAGGGCAGGCTGACAGTATGGCTCAAACTAAATGCTGCAGTATCTTTTCTTTTCCCCTGACAAAACTGAAAAGACTGAATGGCTTTTTTAAACAATCAGAAAAAAAAATGTATGTATTCAGATTACAGAAATCAGGCTATAATATAAAATAAAAATGAAAGAAAACTTTTATTTCTTCTATTTCAGTTTTGTTCATTTTCTCATTTTGTTTTTATTCCTTTGACTGCCGCTAAATATTTTCTTCCCATCTGTTATTTCCTCCTTAATTTCCTTTTATACTTTTCTACTTTGAGTTTCAACATTTTGCTTTGCTGCCTCAGGGTTGAAAGGAGTTGCCAGAGATCTTGCTTTGATTCTTTTAAATGTTTCACACCCACCCCCAACTTACTTTTTTATCTCTGTCTTGTTGTTCTTAATGCCTATCTTTCATATCTTATTCTCAGTGGGGTTTGGTACTTTGTTAGGCTCCTAAGGCAGGAGAACCTTTATACATTTGCAGCTCACATCACTCCCTGTGGGGCTGCATACCCACCCACCACTCCCCTGCAGTGACCCTGGTTTCAGGGTTGCAAACCCATGCAGGTGACATAAAAAAGAAACTCTTACCATTCCCTTGGGCTATCTTAAAAGAAATCCTTTGTGCATTAAAAATATGATAGGCCACCAAGAAAGTCTTGGCTTTCCTTATAAGACCCTAATGTTGGTGGCCCAGTTGCTGTCCTGCAAATGTAATGTGATTTAGGGGGCCATGTTAGAAGGAGTCAAGGCTTCTCCACTTTAACTAACAGGCTCCAAAATCTTGTATGGGCAGATAAGGCTAGTGGGTCTTTATTTTGCCCATTAAAATTCAATTGGATCTAACTCAAAAATATTTTGTGGAAATCACTTATTTATTTAGAATTGTAGTTTTATACCAAGTACATTAATAATAACTACAACAAATATGATAATAGTAACTTGTCCTCTAGAAAGGCAACATTATCCCCAAATTATGACTTAGACACTAAACTGCATCCAGGAAACAGCTACTTGTTTATCAAAGATAATAGGATATATCTATTTAAATTTGACATATCTAAAATGTAGAGTAGAAATCAATTTTTAAGTTGCCTCAACATACTTACTGATTATTTCCTCATATAAAAGCACTTGGTTTCCATGAGTATGCATAAACATCTATAATTTCCAACCAATACTGTGAACTTTAGGTTGATGTCTACTGTACATGGATATTCAAAAGTATCCTGAGTCCAAAATTCATAAATAGAATACAGTGAATATCATGCTTAAATAGTACCCAGGAATATTTTACTTTATAACAATATTCCTTTTTCCCTAAAATTTCTTAAGGCCAAGAACACATGGAAAATGAGGTTGTCTCCAATGACAGATCATTTCAACTGGACTAAAATAAAGTTTCAAAACAATTATAATAAACATTCATTGGCCTAGATGTCTCCATATGACCGTTTAATGTAATTGCAGAAAGGGTGATTATTGAGCTCTAATGGGTCACACAGTTAGCTAGCAGGCAAATGGCAAATGTAAAGCTAATTAGATTAAAATAGTAAAAAGATAATTAAGGTAGTTCCTACAATAAGTTCTTCATAGCTAAGGAGAAGAGCATGGGGCAACACCTGCCCCTCGGGGCTCTTGATGATCACATAACCTACACTGAACTCTGTCTAAACACTGAAAACTCTATGTTTAGAAGAAGATACACGATTTTTAACTTGCAGACTTTAGATGACCTATTGCAGTAAATACTGCTATCTATTCTAATGCCTTATAATCTCATTCTTGGCACAGTCTCTGGATTAATCACCTGGACTCTGGTTACTCTACTTCAAGTTCAATTGGAGTGCTTTAAAAAAATCAATATTCTTAAAATTCTATAAAATCAATATTCCTAAAATATCAATTTGATGCAGAAGGGAGTTTAAGCTTTTCATCCTGGGGATCAAGATCCACCACAAATGGACTGGTTTTCATTGTCAGATCTTACCTATGGCTTTCTTTGCACTGATACTCTCAGTTTGGGACTGATCTCTTTACTGTGTTGCAGCCATGCCAAGATTTGCCCATCCCTTGCTCATGTTCACCTTTCCATCAATCCCTTCCCTTCCTTCAACACGTTCTTCCAGCCCACAACCCTCTCTTCTGTGAATCACTGCTCTGGCCATTTGATTCTATACCTTTAGTCCTCATGGGGTGACCTTAGTAGATTAACCAGTAATCTCCTCTAGAGTATAAACCTCTAGAGAGAAGGCCCATAGCCAACTCATCTGCATTTTCGCACGTTACCTCCTAGATGATGTCTCCAGTATTTGCTCATTTTTTGGCAAAAATGTCTCTGATAAAACAAAAGTGACCATATCGAATTCTGTAAATGTGAGCACAAGTTCAAATGATGTTCTCTGCTAAAGGTTAAAATTGAATGATGCAGAGCAATGGCTGGTAACTTGAAATTATGGAGAACTGATCTCTTCAGTTGCCTGAAGGCTGCCAGATGATCTTTTATTATTATGTAATGTTAATGTTCATTTACAAAACATTCACTGATTTTTATCTGGGTGGGGTGTGAGGTGGGGGGGTTATATACAGTTTAGACACACAACTCTGATAATAAAACAAGATGGTCTATACATATTGTAATGATTCTTTTACTAAAAAAAAAAGGAGTAAAATATATTGTATTGAAGGTGTATTATTGAAAACTTGAAACTACAAGTTATCACAGACTTAAGAGTAAGAGGACCCAGACGGGAACTGGAAAATCTCACCAGAAGCCTAACAGCATGACATCTGTATGTTGTTTTCATTTGATTTTTTTTTTTTTTTTTTAGTGAAATTATACCATAAAAGGATGGAATTTTGAGTGTATCTCTTCAGAATGAGACTTACATTCTCTCAGTTTAAAGATATAAAGTCTGAGGAGGTAACTCAATCTTTAGGGCAGAGGGAGACAGAATTATCAAGTGTGAGTGAATCTGATGATAGTTTTGAAAGGCTGATTAAAAAATCTAGGGCAGGTACTATGACTTGTTTGAAATTTCATGGGCTGATATGTGAATATCTAACTGTAACACAAAGCAGAACCTGATAACTAATTTTATAGAATACTTGCATGCTATTTTGGAGAAAGATTAAATCCAATTGGAGCAATTAGTGAAATCTTCCTGAGGAGATGATACCTTTAGCTAGAGTTTCAAGTACAAGAAGAAAATAGTGAAACTGCAATCTGAGAAGCAGCATGAATACAGGTGGGATGCAAAGACGGCCATGGTATTGGAGGCAGAAGAGTGAGGCCCAGACATGGGTGCCTGAGGGGCAGAGGCTGGAAAAGCACCCGAGGGCCAGATCACAAACTGCTTCCATGCTAAGAAGCTTGACAAGGGAAGCCACTAAAGTATTCTGAGGAGGGGTGTAGACAAACAACTGAATTTGGTTGGTTAAGGAAGATTCTAGTAACTGGGTGAAAACTGAATTTTAATTAGGCAGAGATGTGGGGGCAGGGCAGACAGGGAGAGAGTTGAATAGTAAGAAGGAACAAAGAGACATGAAGAAGTGACTAAGGATTATACGCATCATTAAATGAAGAGGGTTATGTGTGTGTTTGTGCGTGTTACACGTATGTGTGTGAGAGTGTGTGTGTATGTGAGAGAGACAGAAAGAGAGCACGAGCAAGGAGAGGCTGATTAAAGTGTTTCCCAGCCTTCCTTTGGGAAGAAAAATACTAAGCAGAAAAGGCCTGTGATGCATAAAAGAAAATACTAAGAGTAATTATGGGTTTCTGTAAAGTGTGTTCCTGGTAGCTAATGTGCTGAGTCACTTTTAAGAGACATTGGGGAACTCAGCACTTTAATCTGAATTTATTTTTCACTGAATTGAACTAAGCTGCTATTTTTTTTTCTTCTTTGGGTATAGTTTGATGAATTTTATGGTCTCCCTCTGTATTTGATTCCCTACCAGAGTAGCAAGGATTTTCTTGGTACTTGATCCTCTTCATATATCTATCTTTCCACATCTAGTCTCTGCATTTGAGCTGCTTTGGGCCCCATGGTCCTTTATTTATTCATGCCCACACCTTTTTTCCTTTTGATTTTAGCTATCACTGAAATTCTTTTGAACTCTTCAGTATATAGGATAATGCTGTTTTGTTCCATATACGATTATATTGGTGCAGACAGGCAAACAAGGAGGCTTGTCCTTCCCCCTTTTGACAGCAAATAGCATAGTGTTCTCATGTGCAGAATGTACAATCTTGACAGCCATTGTTGGAAAATGTTTAATAGCTAAGTGATTTGCACTTAGCATAGCAACTGATTTAAACCTTGGGTAGTGGTTTTTTAATACATTCTGGATTGAACTATATACTTTTCTTTTGTAGCTATCAGGTAAGGAGAAATGTCTCAATTAAGATGTATGTTACAAACCAGTGCATAAGACATCTCTCTTATAATGCTATATGCATCAACTTCCTATGAATTAAAATTAAATAAACTAGCTCATGTTGTCATGGCTTCACAAAAAGTTGTAATTTGTGACATCCAATATTTATTATGATTGTTCTCATATTTCAGTAATAAGAAAAAAAAGGAGAATAAATGAGAAAAAAGCTGATGATAAAAGATTTCTCTAGCATATGTCAGAAATAGAGCTTCACTTTAGTTGTCACAAAGGGGTCATTCCTTAATTTGGAATTATCAAATTTTTTTATAATTAAAAGTTTGACAATTTTTAATTATCAAATTATCCTGTAATGATAATGAGCCTATGCTCCAGGTGTTTCAGTAAAAGTAAATGAATATCAAAGCTGTTTTTTAAAGGAAGTACAAATTCAAGGCTGCAAAAGTTCAAACTCAAGAATTTTTATACTCTATGCTTTCTGGTACTTTAATATTTCTGTTCCCTTATAGTGCATGTAGAATAAAATTCCAAATTTTCTGGACCACTGTTTCTTTAGATGCATGTCTCTTTCTCATAGATATCATTAAAAATCTAGCACCTGATCTCAGCTGATGACAAATAAATTATAAGATACTCTTTCTAAAAGAACAAAATTCCTATGCCTTTAAAAAGTCACCGGAAAACACACCACTAGCCAAATTTTCCTAAGCAAACTTCTTTTTTAAACCCCAAACCCAAACTAGCTTTACAACAGTAAAATGAAGTATCACAAAATTTTCATTTTTGTTATCAAATCACCAGTAGCCCCAAATGAGCATGTTCAGAATCTGAAGTGGAAAACAGGAACAATGGTTGACAAAGATTAAACCCACCAAAACTTCTGCCCTTGCCTCAAATTCACAGCAATTTCAGGTAAAAAGCATCATTTTCTAAATTGTTTTTTCCAGTCTATATTTTCTGGCATTGGAAAGACTACATACCTTTATGAAACTTAAAAATATTGCTCTATTTTATCGTGCACATATAGTTGTGTGTATGTATGTGTGTTTATATATAAAACATCAGAAACAACCAAAAATGTTTCAAGGGAAAGAAGAATAAACAAAATTTTAGTATCATGTCATGCTTCCACTTAAGTTTATAAATGCCCCAAATTTGTTGCATATTTAAAAAAAATTAATCTACTTTCTCTGAATCCTTGCAGATCTTCATAAACAATGAATGGCATGATTCAGTGAGTGGCAAGAAATTTCCTGTCTTAAATCCTGCGACTGAGGAGAAAATCTGTGAGATAGAAGAAGGAGATAAGGTGAGTTTCAAAACACTAGTTTCATTTTATGCAGAGATGTTTCTTTGTTTCTCACCATTCTGAGCTCCTGAACCCCACTACAAGCTTAAAGTAATATGTCATCAAAATGTGACTGCTAGGGCAGTTTGGGAAATTTTCCAGGTTGGTTCATGAAGAGTACTTTATGGTCCTGTAATGATAATGAGCTTATGCTCCAGGTGTTATAATGATTTTTTGCATATTACTTTTCCTTGATTATTTTTAACTGGAATGATGTCTAGCTTTATTATACACTCAGACTGAATAAGGAGGGATTGGTCATAGGTCTAATAAAGAGAGAAATCCTTAATCATATAAAATCATTAAGTTGCTAGATGAAACTAAAACAAAGGTTAATGTATTCCCAAGTTATTTCATCAAGAATCATCTAATTGATATTAATAAAAACATTTTAAATTGAATTTTAAAATGACTTAAATTGAATAATTGTTATTTTAATAACAAAAACAAAAAACCAAACTTATTGAGTGACAATTTTTTAAATTCTAAATACTGTTTTAAGTTAGTTAGAGCAGCTTTACGAAGAACGTGCACTTTTAGTTTGTTTTCCAAATGATGCTAAATGGCAGAATAGAAGGAGTGAGTGATTTACTCCAGGTGATACTGCTAACAAGCAATGAAACCAGCTTTCTGGTGTTGTCCTTCCCCCAGAACCTGTGAGTAACATGGTTACTGCTTTACCTTGAAATTATTATAAAGATTAGATCATAGCGTTCACTGTAACAATCACATGTTCCTGTCCAGTTTCCACTTTTCATTCCCTTAGCCTCAATCCATGAGATCACAAATCTCTAAGTACCGGCTGAGTCACACTGGCCTATTCCAACATAGCGAGAAAGCTGAGGGCCTTTATGGATTTTTAAAGAGACTTTGGATTCAGACTGAAATACTATCACATCAAAGTGAGACCCAGGCCTTGAAGAGCAGGAGCCAGAGTGCTTAGGCAAAGGAGTCAACAATTTAAGTAGAAGAAACAGAATAGAATGAACATGTGTCACTTGCTTTCAGATTTCACTTTCTTTACATCCTAATGAGTCAACCATGCATAAATTCTTTACTCTGTTTCTTGTTGCCTTAGGGGAAGTATCCCCACACACAAAGGTCCTTTATAGTATTACTCAACACTTTTCTATGGCTTCTGTCCCAGGCCACCACTTTGAGCTAAAGTTCCAACTTCACCATGCCCAATGTCACTCCCCAAACACTGCTTGCTGATCACTGCCTCTGTGCATGTCCAGAGCTCAGGCCTCAGGAATAGTTCAAATCACCACCAATAATCACAGCACAGAGGTTCCATGTTTGTACTTACCCTCGTTGAACTCCTGCTCCTTTTGTTTAAAATAAGTAAATAGTAAATACATAGAGGGATAAATGATACATACAAAGATTTTCAAAAGTTCCAGGCACATAAAACCTCCGTCATTACAGTGTTTTTTATTTCTCTCAAGCCATCTTGAACCTTCCCAGGTAGAATTTCTCTCGTCTGTGTCATCATAGAGCATTGTATTTGCTGATAACCCTGGTGTTATATCAGTATGGATTACTTAGTCTGAGACAATGTACTCTTGTGGAGATCAACACTGCGTCTCAGTTTCTGGCAATGCTTTAATGAAGTTGAATAGGTGAATGCAGAAACGTTCTCTTCCATGAAGCTCTGCTAGTGCTGATGATCACTGCCAAGGCAGTAGTGCTGAAGATTTGGTATACATCAGAACTTCCTGGAAGATGTCTTAAGACAAGGTCCACACTTTTCTCTAGAATTTGTTTCCATAATACTAGAGTAGAGCTTGGTAATTTGCATTTCTCACAAATTTGCATTTCTAACAAATCCTCAGGTATCGCTGATATTGTTCTTTGGGAAGGAAGTAGGGGAATACATTTTGAGAACCACTGAATTAAAGTATTAAACCCCAAATGATAACTTTCTCAAGGGTGGGTATTTAATTGGAGACATAAATTTGTTTAATTGACCCATGATATTTGCACATATTTATGGGGTAACATGATAACTCAATATGTATACACAATTTGTAATGATCAAATCAGTGTAATTATCCTTTCTACAATCTCATATATTCAACACTGTTTATCTTTAGAACCTATGAACTTCTCTCTTCTAGTTACTCATAAATATATATATTATATTGTTGTAAGCTGTAGTTACCCTGTTGTGAAGCAAAGCACTAAAATTTCTTCCTAACTAACTATATATATATATATATATATATATATATATATATATAGACACATATATATATATATATATATTTTTTTTTTTTGAGAGGAGGTGAAGGAGATGGAGGGTGCCAGGGATTGAACTCAGGGACACTCAACCACTGAGTCATATTCCCTATTTTATTTAGAGACAGGGTCTCACTGAGCTGCTTAGCACCTCACCATTGCTGAAGCTGGCTTTGAACTCTTGATCCTCCAGCCTCAGCCTTCCCAGCTGCTGGGATTACAGACATGCGCCAGCTCCTAAATATATTTTGAACCTATTATTCAACCTCCCTCTGCTGCTTTTTCTACCTTCTTTTCTTAGCCTCTAGTAATCTCTATCATGCTCTTTTCTTTGTCATCAACTTTTTGTTTGTTTGTTTCCATCTATGAGTAAACTCAGGCAGCATTTGTCTTTCTGTGCGTGGTTTATTTACTTAACTTAATGTCCTCCGACTCCATCCATTTTGTCACACGTGACAGGATTTTGTTCTTCACATGGCTGAATCATGTTATATTGTGCATATAAACCACATTTTCATTATCCATTCATCTGCTGACATGTGGAATCCATATCTTGTCTAATGTAAATAGTTATGCACTAAACATGAGAGTGCAGGTACCTCTTTAATCAACTAGTTTCATTTTCTTTATATATGTACTCAGAAATGAGGTACCTGGGGGCTGGGATTGTGGCTCAGCAGTAGAGCGCTCGCCTAGCACATGCAGGGCCCTGGGTTCGATCCTCAGCACCACATAAAATAAACAAGTAAAATAAAGATATTGTGTCCAACTAGAACTAAAATATAATAAATATTTTAAAAAAGAAATGAGATATGTGGATCATATGACTGTTCAATTTTTAGTTTTCTGAGGAAACTTCATTCTGTTCTCCATGATGATTGTCCTAATTTATAATCCAACCAAAAGAGTATGAGGGTTTTTTTTCCTCCACGTCCTCACTAGCATCTATTTTTTGTTATTTGTTTGTTTTATTAATACCTGTTCTGATTAGGGGATGATGGTACCAATCAAATGTAGTTTTATTTGAATTTCTCTGATCAGTAATGATGTCAAACATTTTTACATTTTCTTTGGAGAAATATACAGATCATTTGCCAATTTTAAATCAGATTATTTGGGGGTGGTTTTTATTTTGGCTATTGTTTCAATTCATTATATATTCTAGATATTGATTCATGTCACATGAATAGCTTACAATTCTTTCCCTCCCATTTGTAGTTTGTTCACTTTCTGGGCAGAAAATTTTTAGTTTGATATAAACCCTCTGTCAATTTTTGCATTTGGTGCTTGTGCTTTTGGGGTCCTATCCAAAAAAGCATTGCCTAGACTAATGTTGTAAAGGGTTTCCCTATGTGTTTTTTTCTGATTTCTAACAGCTTCAGGCCTTTCATTTCAGTATTTGATCCATTTTGAGTTTATTTCGTATGTAGCGAGAGATAGAAGTCCAATTTTATTCTTCTGCATGTGGATATCCAGTTTTCCCAGCTCCATTTATTAAACCTCTCTTCTTCAATGTGTGCTTGATGCCTTTGTTGAAAGTCAACTGGGTATAGATATGATGGGGGCATGGATTTTTATAAGTAAAAAAGTTGATTATTAGAAACTCTGTTATGACAGTCACTCCACATCTCTAAGGTTGGACAGAGAAACACTGACCAACCCTGGCAAAGTGCTGTAGGATGCCCAGAAGCCTGTGGTATTCTTCATGTTAAAAAAAGAAACAAATATCTTTTATCAGAGACTTTTATAGATGCACACATTATTTCAAATGTCCCTCTAGTTTCTTGAGTGACTCTAGAAAGCCTGAGGAAGTAAAATAAAGCAATAAAGGCCTAGGTGTGCACAGACTGAACCCCTGACACTTGTCTCCTTCTTCTTTACAAGGTATAAATGCCACTCAAGTGGAAGACTGCGGATCTGTTTGTAGTTTGCAATTAACCAAAGAAAACAATATACTTGATGTTTTAGCCCTGGAGCCTTGAACATTTAGCTTTGCCATTGGATTACTAGCAGAACATCTTCCTTTGCCACTGAGATTAGTTTCACCAGGAAAACAAGTCTCTATGCCTAGATTCTACATGAAACCTTGTCAGGAAGTCTGAGGATTTTTCTTGGCACTATTTGTGGATTTACCTTCTTCTTAAAATGTTGTAAAAGAAAGCTGATGATGACACCAGAAGTTGTAGAAGTGTTTACCACTGATCTGCTCTGTGCTTACTGACCATACTTCTGCCCACAGAATAGGCCAAAAATACTTTATATATTCAGCAAAGCTTCAAGTCCAAAAGCTAAGCTGATTGGCTGGACATTTGATCACCCCAGCTAAACTGTTGGTGATACAAACTGTTTATGATAAGCAACTGTTTGCTTAACATTCAACATTTCTAGAGGAGTGTTCTTTTTTGAATTTTTCAAAAACTTTTCTTTCTAAAAGAGTTATTATTGTTCAAGCAATTTTGCCAGCAAGCATATGCATAGTAAACATTGTGTATTTAAAGGTACAAATCTAGTCAACTACATGGTCACAGTAAACCTAATATTCTGGAATTGACTCTTTAGATAATTAGCCAAAAGGCTTTAGGGATTTAATTTATGAGTAGAATGAAGCCAACAATGAGCAGTATCCCGCCTTTCAATAGTATCCTAAAGAAAGAAGGAGGGCCAAGAACAAATGGAGGCTACAAAGCAAAGCACTCATGTGGGTGGGAACTGTTTTCTTTTCACTTCAGTGGCTCTTTGAGGCTGTATGGACTAATCCTCAAATCTGCTTTTAATATTAAAGCATGACCTAACAAATAATTGCTGGGGATAAAAGTAAAAGACCATTAAAGTAAGTGCTTGTGGCAGGTGTAAAAGGAAAACTGGTCTGATAACTATTTTCTCCATCTCTGAATGAATTTAACATGGAAATGTACCATCTGGGAGTGACTGAAAAGTTTAACTCTTCCTTAAGTAGGCTGAAGAGGCATTTAATATCTCTCCATCATTCAAATTGTCTTTCTGTACTCAGCCTGGTGAACATGTCAATGCCATAAGCAACAGTGTTATTGATGGTTATGAATTTCAGTCAATGAACCAAATTATTTTCTGGTTAATTAAAAAATTACATTTCTGGAAAAAAAAGTTCTGGAATTAAAATTTAAAAAAAAATTCTGGCCTTGAAATTTTTTTTAAAAATTACTTTCTTCCTAATAGTTTTGAATAATATCAAGCATTTGTTATATAATAGATCAATTGAAATATGAGTATTATGTAATTGTAAATATAAGTAAATTATATAAGGCACACCCTTATATAACATCAGTGTAATATGATAAGTTAATAAGGTAGTTAAACAAATTATTAAATATTTATTAAATGTATATTACAGACCCAGAATAATAAGAAATAGTATGTTTGTAATACAGATAACTGTAAATTCTCATTATTAAGGAGACATTATTAAGAGAGACAGGCAGAACTCTAGATTTGGAGGCCAGATATAGGATCCAACTTTGGTTTTACTATCTACTGGATTTCAGTCCACAAAGTCTACTCACTTGTAAGGCAAAGCCTGTGATACTGATTACACTGGAACTTGGGGACCTACAAAGTACTTATCTTAGCACCCACAGCATGGTGAGCTCTTAACGTGTAGCTGTCATCCAGCCAGATTAGACTGCCAATGATTGAAGTAGGTTGGGATATTTAAGCTGGGTCCTGAAAAATGTATAGGATTTTGAAAGTAAAGAGATGTGCTAGTAGAATATTCTTGACAAAGAAAATTATGGGAGCAAAGATGAGAAAGAGCAGAGTCAGATAGATTAAAAAAAAAAAAAGTATGAACAACAATTTTGAGCAGGTGAGGTGGGGCCCCAGAAGTTTGGACTTTGAAAACCAACCAAAGGAGTTTGGCCTTGGGATTGCAGATAAAAGGGTAACGGTTGCAAACATTGAGAAGGAAAGTGATAAGATAAAGCTCTATGAGGAAAGATTATTCTGGTAGTCATAGGCAAGGCAGCTGGGGAGGGAAGACAATGAACTTGGGGGAGCTGTTGACAATGAAATGCTAAGTACCTACAATGGTAAAGAGAAGTAAAAACTGAAAGGAACTATTTATTAAAACATACTGAAATTGCTGAGAGTCATTTTCATGCTGCTTTGACTTCTAGGACTATAGTAAGAAATTGCTTCCATCTAGTGAACATTGAATGCCTGTCACATGGAAGCTGTGTATCAGGGGTTAGCTTATTTGATCTTCAACACAACCCTATGAAATAACTTACCTTGACTTTAAAGATGAGAAAACCTCAAAGAAATTGTGACACAACATATTTCATTTACATAATAGATCAATTGAAATATGAGCATTATGTAATTGTAAATATAAGTAAATTATATAAGGCACACCCTTATATAACATCAGTGCACAAATTCCAAGTGCACAAATTCCACATGTGTGGATTCATCCCACCATGGTTATGCTGTGAGGAAGTCGGGCCTAACATGGTTGTGTCTATGTTGAATGCACAGCAGCTTCTTGCTCTTGTCATCATTTCCTAAGCAATGCAGTGTAACAGCTATTTGAACAGCATTTACATTGTCACAGGCATTATAAGTCATCCAAGGTAATTTAAAGTAGATGGGAGAATGTGCATACGTTATATGCAAATACCATTTCACTTTGTATAAAACTCCCAGCATTGTGGGCTTTAGTAATTTACAGGGGTATCCTGGGAATAATTTCTCTTGGATACCGAGGGATTACTGTGGTTTTCATGGTTTATAATATGGTAGGATAAATTGTTTGGTCTTATGTCCCTCTCATTTGATTGAATATTTCAAAATATTCTTTATTTTACCATTCTGTCATTAGCAGACTGATGATAGGAATTCTACAGAGTGGAGTATGTGGGAAGTCTTTAGGTGGATGGATCGACCATTGGACACCTCAAAACTTACACAGCTTTAGAGGAATCATAATTAAAATCTGAGTTATTTTCTTCAAAAATAATAAACTGCCATTACTCTATTTTTACTCCTGAAAGATTAAATATAAGATGTGAACAAGAGAGAGACAGACATGATGCAAAAGACATAACCACAGAGCATGTTTATTTTTAGCAGCATTCTCCAGGGATGGGTTCTGTATGGCAGAACTACTTGTCTTGAAGCCAGTGTCTCCACATCCCTTGGGAGGCCAGGCTGCCTATCCCATATTTGGCTAAGGCCAATGGCAGAACAGTGAGCAGAAGCATCCAAGTGAAAGCCGTGTCACACAGATGTTTAAACACAGGGCTGTGTATGTTTTATAAGTCTTGGGATCTACAGATCATGCCAGCAATCTCAGATTCTTGTGGTTTGCTTTTTTTTTTAAACCCCCAAATAGTGCTCTCTATATTTACTTTTTAAAAAGTTCAGAATTTATGGCATAAAACAAAATAAGCAATCAATATGATTAACTGAATGCCCCAAAATATGCAATGTATATATATTTCTTAGGCAAGCAGGCAACAATTGCATATGTTTTATTATATGTACTCATTATTCTCCTAGAAGTTTGACAGTGAGATACACCAGTGTGTGATGTATTATAATTAAAGAATCTTTGCTTGTAGTCAGTAAATATTATCACTTAATCAGGACAGATTATACTTCTAAGAAACTGCTGTTGCCTCAGTTCATCTTAATTTGGTGATGAATACAGATGTTGCCTGATTTACAATGTTTTGACATAATTTTTCAACTTTACAAGGATGCAAAAGCAATACACATTCTGTAGAAATTGTACTATGAATTGTCAGTTTTGATCTTTCCCCAGGCTAGCAATATCCAGTATAATATTCTCTGTGCAATGCTGGGCAATGCTCTCACGCAGCCTCACAACAAGAGGGTAAATAACCAATACTGTACTGCACGTTGCAACAGTGTACTGTAATCAAAAAATCAAATGAGAAATAATCAACACTTTAATATAAGACAGGCATTAAGTGTTCTGAGCACATTAAGCCTAAGCTATGATGTGTCATATGTCAGGTGCATTAAATGCATTTTCAATTCATGATACTTTCAACTTACTGCAGGTTCATTAGGATGTAACTCTACGACAAATCTGGGAGCATCTGGTGCTGTGAAAATAGTTTATTTATTTGCATTTTAATTTGAAGAATTGTAAGATTGGGGATACTTGAATACAATCTGAGGAGGGGAATATTAATATGAGATCCATGCCTCACCAAGGAGGAGGCGATATCAATTCAGATTGTGAGCAACAATGAGAACAAAGAGGATAGTTCCTTTCCTCCTGTCTAATTCTCGAAGGGAATTATGTCTTCTGCAAAATGTTGTAATCTATTGGCCTTATGATGTCATTATCACTTATGGAGTTCCCCGCAGTGGTCAGTCCTATGTACAAAAAACTGTTGGCATCACTGTGCTTTTAAGGTGTTTGCAACTGACCCGACAGGGTCAATACCCACATGAAGTAGTAAAGGAAGTGGTGATATTTATAGTAGATACATTCTGCAGGAGATGAGAAAAGGTCTGAACAGGGATGTGTAGGCCAAGTTTGTAACTGAAGTGGGTTAGGAAACAAGAGTGCATGTGGCAGAGAAAAACACGAGAAGAAAGAGTGTGAACGAAGACAAGAGGCCAGACCTGCTCACTGAGTGTGAACGTCATCTATTATTCAACTTTTGCTTGAATCAATGTAGTTTCAAGCAGTATGTTATTAATAAAAAGAAACTGCTTTTACCTAAAGGATCTTTTTGTACCCAACTGGGCTTATCACAGGTAGACGGACCCTTCTGTAGAACAGTTCCACTACTTCTATGCCTTTTCCCTTTTGCACAAAAGAAATGAGCACACATTTATAATGTCTACTCTTCATTAGCAAAGGAAAGTTCCTATTCAGTCCCCAATGTCAGAAACTTTTGTAGTTGAAGAATTAAAATGTGTCATAAAGGGTCTTACAGTCAGATAGGCTCTCTTTAAAACTCAGTTCAGCCACTTCAACTTCACTTCGAGTTATTGACCTTGGGCTAGTCTCTTTCTCTGTCTCTCTGTCTCTCTCTCCTTTGCTTTTAAAACTGCGTATTAATTTCATATTGTAAAAGGAACTTTTTTTTCCTAAAACTGGTAAAATTGTCCTGCCAATGGAAACTTTTAGACAGACAAAACAATATTCAGTCAGAAACTGGAAAGAGGAAATACTAAAAGTTACACAGAAAAGGGAAATCACAAAGATACAAGACTGCAATGCAGTGGCCATCCTGTAAAACCTTGGGATTCGAGGTATGAGGCAAAAGTCATAATGGTTGTCAGGTTCAGGGGTTTGGTAGCTCATATAACATCTCATCTGCTGCTTCCTAGTCTTCTACTTGATTTCCCTCATCTGCCCCACAAAACTTTCTATCCTATCTCCTACTTCATTGTGTTCAGTATGCCTATTATTTCCTATTAGGAAAAGCCCATCAAAAATCAGGGACAAGCCCCCTAACTTGCCCCTGCCTGACATTTCCTCCAGGCATCTGGACTTCCTCCTCCCAAATGGCAGGATTCTGCTTCATTCTGTGCAGAGGCTGCTCCCCTCCTTCTTTTTAATACTGAGAATTTTTCATTCTGAGAATTTTTTTTTAAAAAAAAACTGGGAATTGAACCCATGTCCCAGCCCTTCTTATTATTATTTTTTTTTGAAACAAGGTCTCCCTAAGTTGCTTAGGGCCTCACTAAATTGCTGAGGCCACCTGTGAACTTACAATCCTCCTGCCTCAGCTTCCTAAGAAGGTGAGATTACAGGCATGCGCCGCTTTGTGCCTGGCACACTGATATTTTTTTTTTAAAGAATTTATCTTTTAGTTGTAGATGGGCACAGTACCTTTATTTTGTTTATTCATTTTTTTTAATGTGGTGCTGAGGATCAAACCCAGTGCCTCATGCATGCTAGGCAAATGCTCTGCCACTGAGCCACAACCCCAGCCCCAAAGCTGATATTTTTTTAAAGCATGTTTCTCTTTAGACTCCATTACTCCTGGATCACTCCATGCCATCTCCTACACCTCCTCATTGTACCAGGTGCACAGCCAAGACTCCTGGTCCCACAGACCTGCTCCACCCATGGCCTCCAACTTTTCCAGCAGCTCCTGGCCAACAAGAGCCACCTGCGCTGATACCGCCTGGAAAGAACAAGAGGGCAAAGACTGGGTCTCTTTTCTTTCAATATGCTTCAGTTTCTTCATCTGTAAAATGGGAAACATATTTGTCTTATAAGATTATTGAGAATAATATGAGTTAATATGAATATAGTTACTGGAATATTACTTGAAATATGGGCAATACTCAAATGAGGGCCACTATTAGAATATTATAACATTTGTATTCCAAGAAATCAAACATGTGCGGGGTATATGGAACTTATCATTCCCAAGATTATCCTGCAGGTGTCATTACATCATCCTGTGGTTGAGTGCATAGAATGTGCTAGACATTGGTCTAATAGAGACATGGCATCTGTTCATAAGGAGCTACAGTCTATTTTATAGGGTTTTTGCCATTAGGTTTGCTTGTCCAATGTGTTGAGTCTACTGCACTGAATTCTCTTTGACTAACAGGCAGACGTTGACAAAGCTGTGAAGGCTGCAAGACAGGCTTTTCAGATTGGCTCTCCATGGCGCACTATGGATGCTTCAGAGAGGGGACGCCTACTATACAAGTTGGCCGACTTAATTGAAAGAGATCGTCTGCTGCTGGCTGTGAGTATTAACCAAACCGGATGCCCAGTGAGAGCTCTAAAAAGCATTCACTGTGTGAATTGGCAAGTTGATTTGGATCTAGTGAGCACTATATGAAATCTAAAATTAAAATGAAAAGACTTCATCTCCAGATCTGGGGTAGGATTTGAGATTATCTCAAGTAGTAATCTGCATGCCAGTTCCAGATGATGACATCTGCTCCCAGAATAGATTCTACAGTCTAAATTTTGGCAACCACTGAGTTAAACCAAATTAAACAAATTTCTTTCCTTTACTCCAGACCTTCTCAGCTCCCCTAACAAAATCACATGCTGTAAGAATCTCCTGGAATGATACACTTGGATTCTTAAACTTAGTTGACCACTGAACTTTTACAGTGGAAAATCTCATTGACTTTGTTGAAAGTGCTCAAATTATTTCCTGAAAAAAAAAAAAGCTTATTTCCTGTTAGTCTAGCCCACCAAAATATTTATTACACAGCCACATTTTACCTTCCTGAAATGTGTCTGTTAACATGCTCATAATTAAATGATGTGTTGCAGAATTAAATAATGTGAACTTTTTCACAGATGAAATAGGCAAAGAATAAAGAAAATCTATTTTAATATGTTCATAAAAATTGCTTTTTTTTGTGTGCCAGATTTGTTTTCTTAAATTTTAGCTTGTAGATAAATCAGCACATAATATGTAGGGGAGGGCATTTTCTTGTCTTCTTGGCCAGGTAAAGACAATTTCATAAAAAATAATTATAGTAAAGACAATTTCATATAAATTAATACCCAGATGAGATTGCAGAATCAATTTTATTACCTTTTGAGTTTTAAAGTGATAATAACAAAGAGCCCTACATTTTATTTAAAAATAATCAATGTCAATTATAGTTAATCAAAGGACAATTTGTTATGAGTCCTTATAATTCAAAACATGCAGAAGTATAGAACCAGAAGCCATGTGAAATAAAACTGTATTAACCACTTGTCTTATAGAAAGAAAGCAGCGTTTGCTAAAACTTGGCTCTTCTCATCTGTCTGCTTTTTGGGTTGAGAGTGTTGACTATCTCTATCACCATGAGGGCCAATGGGGGAAAAAGAACAGATATGAAAAATTTCTGTTTGCTTAAATTTGGGATGGTGGGACTACACAGTACAGAGGCAGAACAGCTTTAGAAGTTAGGCATCTGTACATTCCTGCCAGAAAACCATCGCAGCAGAACACTAGAACCCAAAGAGCACTTGAAAGTTCTGCCTAACAGTGAAGGAAGAGACAGGTCACAATAGGTATATTGCTAGGTATACAATAGGTATGTTGTTAGACCATTCAAATGATAATATTATGATAAGAGTACCTAAACTAGGAGTTTTGTAATAGAAAATTCTGCTGAAGAAAATTCATGAATGAAAGATCTAGATGTTAAGTTTATGTGAATAAATCAGTTATATCCAGGTGGAACACAGAAATTAAAATGGTTATTGTTTATTAAACTCTCTATAAAACTCTGGCTTTTTAATGGTTATTGGTTATTATGCTCCTAACACTAAATTGTCACTATAGATGGATTATAAATGAAATATTGTACCATTTCAACAGCTGGGTACATATCAAATTGTAACCAACTCTTAAAATGTTGGTTAGCTGGAAGACACCCAGAATGTGAAAGAAAGAGCCCTAGGGTTTAACAACCAGAATCTCACTATCCATTCTACACAGATCTTTCCACATGAACATAAACAGATTATTTTAACTTTTAAAAGTCTGTATTTAAAAAGAGAAGGTAAGAGAAGTTGAGTTAAAATGTCTCCTATTTCCAAAATTCTCTAACACATGACTATTCAAAATATTGGTCATATATTGTTAATCAAAAAGTTTTGTGGAATTTTATATTTGGAGACTAATTTGTTTTTCAGACAATGGAGTCAATGAATGCTGGAAAACTATTTTCTAATGCGTATCTGATGGATCTAGGAGGCTGCATAAAAACATTACGCTATTGTGCAGGCTGGGCTGACAAGGTCCAGGGCCGTACCATACCGATTGGTAAGTAACTTGGGAGACCACCAGGGGTGGGCATAGGGAGGAAGTGATTACTATAGAGCTGAGTAATTTCAAACTCTCACTTTTAAAGATGTCAACCAAATAAGGCAAAATTATTTTCCCCTTGACTTTGAGCCAACACAATTCTGAACTTAGAAATTCTGTGAAGATTCAACAAACCGCTTTTAAAGTTGCTTCAGCACAATCATACAGAAGATACACTGTGGATATTTTAGAAAATATTAAGTAAGAATATTCTTATGGCCCCAATTACTGATTTGAGACATCTCTGCCTTTAAGGGCCCAAACTTTTCAAAGCTGACCTCAAATTATTTATTTGGGTTTCATTCCCATAGTAACTTTATACCCTTTCTGTAATGTAATTATTTAAGTCTCTTTGCATGTTCCAGTATGAATTAAGGATGGTTATCTGTGCCTGTTCAAACTCAGTACAGTTAGACCAGGTTAATTAAACAAACTAATTTATTGATTTGTTTCAAATACCTTCAAATTAAGATGAGACTATGTTTATAGCCTGAGTTAAGAATTTGTGTATTATACATGCATGTGTATGTATATATTATTTTAGTGGGGTATACACATAGCAGAATAGAAATATGAAAACAAGTTTTATTGGAAAAAAGCATGATTTTGGAAAACATTAAAGGTAGAAATTTAACTTATACAAACATTGACATTAGAAATTCAGAATGCCTCCAGAATTGGCCCTGATGTGTATTTTCAATCTAATTGGAGCAATCCAGTAGGTTAGAAGTGACAGCCAGGAAGTTAAAACAGGAGAATTAGACCATAGTACTAACAAGAAATGGGCTAGGTCTGGAAACTATTGTACTTCATCCTCAGGAAAAATGGAAAAGCCACTTAAAGTGCATATACATCTTAAGGAGAATTCTTGTTAATATTCAGGAGGCTCCTGCAGGAACCAGACCAGCACAGAACCCAGAGAACCATGAAACTCACAGGGTGACCATGTCAAACTCTGAGGCATGCGAATTAGTCAAATATATGTGGAAAAGAAATGTCTTTTACTATGGGCATTTTCTTCATGGATTAAGAGAATTTACTTTTGTGTTTGGTAGGCAAAACAACACGTTAGAATGAGTCAGTAGGAAGGCTTATTACTAACAGGGAGATATATTTTTTAATTTTACTATTTTTTAAAATCACATCACCTTTTAAAAACAGATTATATTACAGCTCGAATTTTAAGCTGCTAAAAACACATTTGAGCACAGTTTTTCTCTTAGCTAAAGATGATCTGACCTCCTTTCATTTCTTCTATAAAAATTGGAGAATGAAAATAATATAGAAAACAGCCTTCTTAGATGATGAGATAAAGAATTATGGTTCGGATCTTTTCCAATTTTGCATCTCTGCTTTGAGCTAACTTAATTGTATGGTTTTTATCATTCCAAAGACTTGATTTTTTTATTTAGTAAATTGTTGGATAAAAGGCTTTGTTGTTGTTGTTTTTCTAGTGCTGGGGCTTAAATCTAGAGATAGGGTCTCATTAAGTTGCCCTGTCTGGTCTCAAACTTGTAATCCCCCTGCCTCAGCCTCCTGAGTAGCTAAGATTATGGGCATGAATTACTATTACTATGCTACTGTTTACTTCTTTCTCTCACACTACCTTCAAACTACTACTCTATGAATGGCGAACACATTTGTCTTCATAGGATTGGGTGTGTGCTTTGTTTTTCAGATGGAGACTTTTTCACTTATACAAGACATGAACCTATTGGTGTATGTGGCCAAATCATTCCTGTAAGTTGTTTTCTTATAGGATTTCCAATGAAGGTTTGGGGGTGGGGAAGGGGCTCCAACTCTGTTCAGTTTAGTGATGAAACTTTCTCCAACATAATTGGATGCTTGTGTGTTAGATGTGATGTAAATTTCAAATAGGACTTGTTGAACCAGGCCTTTTCTGTGACAAAATATGAACTGGGTAATTCAGAAGCCTATCCATATCCTGGCATGTCTCCTGAGGGTGTTTTAGTATTTTTACCACATTAATAAATAAAGCCTGTTCCTCTATGGGTTGTTTTCAGAAAGCTATATTACACTTTCTTCTCAATGGCAGTGATTTACAAGTGAATGACAAAGTACTCAGTGTGGATGTGTCTGCTGTGAGACACCACTTCAGTGCAATGTAGTGTGACCCACTACACTCCAACACTCTTGGTCTCCTGTTTAGACTCCTAATCATGGACAAAAGTAGCAAAGAGAATTTAAATGGTGAAAGATATTTTTTAATTAAAATGAAAGAAATGATATCAGAGACGTTTGGAGCACTGTAGGAAATATATGGTACCCTTAGATAAAAGAATCTGATACTCCAAATTCCTCTGAAAGAAAATAGCAATTTTTAAATTTAATCCTGAGTATTTCCTTTTAAGCCCAATGAATAGGAGACTCTCTAAACAGGGCTGATATACTTGAAAAGGCCGAATGAAAAGATGGCAAATTGTCCTGAAGTTCTTAGTTGAGGAAGTGTCAATTACTAATCTTTTGCCCCATTGAGGTTGAAGTATAATCATATCAACATTTTTAATGAAATTTCTCATTAGTTCAAAATTCCAATAAAATCTGTAAAAACCTCATAATTCTAAATACTAATGGTAGCTAATGTGTTTAAGGATTTGGCCTACTTTCTTGATTAATCCTAAGGACAATTTTGCAAATGATGCTATCATAAACAGAAAACAAGTAACTTGTCTGAATTCACATGGCTGGTCACTGATTTTGCTGTGATCTAAACACAGTCACTTGTCCTCTGGACCTTACACATCTTCATCTTTAAAAAGATTATTTGTTCTGGGCTGAGAGTATAGTTCAGTAGTAGAGCAGGCCCTGGGTTAGATCCCTGGCAATACACAATCGCATCCGCGCGCGCGCACACACACACACACACACACACACACACACACAAAGAAAGAGAGAGCGAGAGAGAGAGAGAGAGAGAGAGAGAGACAGAGAGAGAGAGACAGAGAGAGAGAGACAGAGAGAGAGAGAGACAGAGAGAGAGAATTATTTCTCTTGGAGATAAATGCTACCAAATAATTTTCAGTGAATATAACAAATGACCTATGGAAAGAGGAGAATAACCATACTTTTTGAGCAAAAATAACTCACAATATGCTTAATTATATGCAAAACCATGTCATGAGGGTTTTTTTTTTTTGTTCCTGCTATTTGAAATAACAGCACCCAATTAAATTTTTGGGCTCTCTCCTGGTCCCTTCTCCTATCTGGTTTATTTAGAGCTTTTTATTATTTACTAGTTGCTGTTCACATCAATAGAATCCACTATGATTACATAAGACTACTACAGTTATTAGTTAACATCTGTGGGGAATGGGAGTTTATCATGTAGAAGTTACACTAGAAAATGTGCCTTTGAGCAATACAAAGACTCTATTGTTAAATATTGCTTTCTAGTGGAATTTCCCATTGGTCATGCTCATTTGGAAGATAGGGCCTGCCCTTAGCTGTGGAAACACGGTGATTGTCAAACCAGCAGAACAAACTCCCCTTACTGCTCTTCATGTGGCATCTTTGATAAAAGAGGTAAGTTTCCTAAATCAAAACATGCACAAGAATTCAGCCATCCTAATTTATAACAAGAAGGCCCCATTTGGTGCTACTATAAGCTGCCTGACTTACAAATGGCTCTCGTCAGTGGTTGGGGCACATCTAGCAGGACTGCTGGCTGAGATTCCTGGAGTCAACCCAAATGCAGACAGAAAGCCAGACTCAAGGGCTTGGAGTCAGTCATCTTATGACCAGATTTTTTTTCTTTCTTTTGTCCAAATCAATGGACATAAATTCATGTTACAATTAATAGAGCATTCTTTCACATGTTGAAATATTAAACTAGTTTGCAACTTCTACTGATGTCCTGATGAGTCTTGCAAATTTATTTAAACTTAAACAAGTTTTTAGTTTTCATCTGTATGGTGGTTGCAGGCCACTGTGCCAATATGATTGTTTATGTTATTGGGCCACATTATTTTCAAACACATGTCCATGTTTATATTCACTTTTCTTTTATAGTTTCCTGTACATTTTCTTTATTCTTCAGAAATGGCAAAGCGCACATCAAACTTATTTTCATCAACTATGTGAATTGCATGAATATATTTTTTTTCTTGAGAACAAGTCATTGCACTTTGACCTTCCTATCTTACCCAAACTTATACAACTGTTAGTTACCAGAAACTTAAATTTCAGAAAATCCAAATTAACATCTTTAAAATATTCTTTATTTAAAATTTATAATAAGCAAAAGAGATGTTAAAATGAGGCAATTTGATGCAAATAACATGAAATTTTAATGTGCCCAACTCAGTGGTCACATTGCTTCTTCTTCCTTGAATTCTTCAGCTGGGATTGATATGGGTCTGTAAAGTTCCATTCTAAGTGATCTGATTAGCTTTCCTAATATATTACTAAATCATGTCAGTGGGGATTTGCAACTCAGATGATATGGCCTGAGCAATCAACAGCTACATACTAGAAATATGAGATCCCTTTAGCTTCTTATTTTTACTGATGGAGTTTATAAAGTATGTTGCTTTCCTTCCAGGTAAGTAATTCACCAAACACTCTTGTATACACTACTTTTTTGAGTTATTATTATGAAATTTGAGAGAGCCATCATGAGAGCAGTGATCCATTAAACTCTGGGCTCACCCCAGGAATCTTTCTATAATGCAGCCCATCTGATTATTTTCATGTGGGCTAATAAATGAAATAATAATAATAATAATAATAATAATAATAATAAAGAATGAAGGCACTTAGGTGAATTTTTCTTGGGAGAGCAATCATAAGATGAACATTACCATAATGAAGGAGCCTCAATCCTGTACTCACCTCTCTTTTGAATTAAATTCTGAGTTGTGTTTTAACTGTTTTGCTTTTTGCCTTTCAGGCAGGGTTTCCTCCTGGAGTAGTGAATATTGTCCCTGGCTATGGGCCTACAGCAGGGGCAGCCATCTCTTCTCACATGGATATTGACAAAGTGGCCTTCACAGGATCCACAGAGGTAATACCATTTACTCAGGCCTGCAGTGAAGAGACTGGCATCTCTCTCTACCTATTGGAATCATGTTTTATTGTAACTATTTTAAGCTGACACTTCCTTAAAACAAAAGTATTTTTTAATGATTTGTTCCTTATTCTGGCCTTCAAATATATGTATACAACATAAGTAGATACAGTTTGGATGAAATGAAATACCAATTCCAAATTCAGAAGGTAGAAGAAACTGTTTTTAGTGTGTTCATTACCTCCTATTATGAGAAATATAGCCCCTGAGACTGTATTGTATGATTAGTTAAATTTATGATAAAAAATATTTATTACAAAATCTACTATTTTTAAATTTATTTTGTGACAAATAAAAGTTTCATTAGTTATTCACACATTTTAATTAGTTTTATTATTTTGGTATATCCTTAGAGGTACAAAA
Source organism: Marmota marmota marmota (assembly GCF_001458135.2). Lineage (NCBI taxonomy): Eukaryota > Metazoa > Chordata > Mammalia > Rodentia > Sciuridae > Marmota > Marmota marmota. The sequence goes on along the minus strand of NW_025999998.1, from coordinate 14,919,200 downwards.
ATGTATATATAATTATCCAGATTAAAGTGATATTTATAGTTCTTACAGGGAAAACATATTGTCTCGAGCCAATCAACATTACACTTTCTGAATTAAAGATTATTCTTGATTGAGAGACAAGACAGATTAAAAGTTCGTGGTGATTCTTATCCATGGACTTATTTATTGTGCCAGCCTCCTTATAAACATGAAGTTTATGATAGAAAATACTGAGAGTATGACAGTTTGTCTACAGATTCCTGTGACTGTCAGTAGATGGAAAAAAGGTCCATTAGCTAAGTTGGATCATGATACGTGTGATCAATACATGCTCTGATATAGAGGAAAAATAATCTACTAACTAGTCATGCACATCAAGATCCAGCCTTCATGTTCTGTATATCTGCTCTCTCACCCATGAACATTTTTCTGATTTATCTCACGTCTGTATGTTTGGATGGGAAAGCCTTTTACATCTGAAGATGCCAAATCTTGAAAAATGCCACTTGGTGTTTCTTCCTAATGAAACTTAACAATCGCCCAAACATCATACAAATTTTAAATATTACATATTCCCATCTTTGTGAGAGCAAACTAAGCCTCCTCTTTGCAACACTCCATTTCAGGTTGGCAAGATGATCAAAGAAGCTGCAGGGAAAAGCAATCTGAAGAGGGTCACCCTGGAGCTGGGGGGAAAGAGCCCTTGCATTGTGTTTGCGGACGCCGACTGTGAGTAGGAGGCTCATTGTTCACTCTTCACTCTTCCTCCTTTCTGGTGTCTGATAACTCCGTACAGTGAACTTGAATCTCAGAGCTGGGTTTGCTTCAAAGTGTAAGGAATTAATGAGAGTCCAGAATTACTCTTGAAAATCTTGTAAATTGTCCTGAAGTTAGAACACATAGATAAGTTAAACAAAGACACAGTTTCTTCCTGGTCTGAAATAAATTGCTATTTCCTCAGCTGAACCCTAGATAACATAAATGTTTTTCATTTAGAGGCCATGATGTATTCTTTTTAATAATTCCATATCTTCAATTACTGTTTTCGGCAAAATGAAATTCCTCAGCTATTTGGACTTAAGAGCAGCTGGGGAGACAGTAATTATAGTTCACCATCTCCCTTCACTCTGGGTCATATAATCATGAAATGAGATGGCAAGAAGAAAATTAAACCAATTTAAATAGCTCTCTCTTTTTTTCCAGATTATTAAGGATAGTTTTGTATGTGTATCAAGTCTACAATTATTATATGACCCCTCTCTATAATATTCTAGGTTCATTCTGATTACATTACCATATAGAATCCCCAAAATTACTTTCTATATAGGTGGTAATTAGCAGAAAGAGATGGTCAAACATTCCTTCAACTCTTTCTTAAACAGTTGCATTATTGTTATGAGGCTGTAAAAACTAATGGTTCATGGAATTGGCCTTTGTTACTCTTGTGATCTTAATCAAAGTTTTTTAGAACACAATGCCTTATTAAACATTCTACAACCATGACATGATTACTAATTTGCCAAGACTGCAAGCTATTTTCACTACAACTTTAAGCAGGTATGATTAGCTCACAAATTCATACCTAATTGCTTTAATGTTGAATTGAATCTTTGGCCTTTAGAAAAATAAAATGAAAATAAGAATTTATTCTTGTGGTTTAGGATCTACAAATGAAGGAACCTAAGCATATTCTACCATCTAAACAAAATATATGTTTTCAGACATATATGAATGATATATTTTAGACAGATTTTGAAAATGTCTTTCTTAGAAATAATACCATGAGGTGAATAATTATAAATATTAGTGGGTTTTGTTACTGTTTTTTGGTTGCTTTGGTTATTGTTATAGTTGTTTTTTCAGAAAAATTATTCGTTATACTAATCACAGTGTATAAGATTGTTTTGAAGTTATTTAAGGTAATTGACATTTCATATTTTCTTTGTTATTTAGTTAAAACCTGATTCTTAAAAAAAACTTCACAATTATCTCAGTATAATGATATTTGACTTTGCAATCGAATTCACATTCTTGGTAATGTCCATATGAAAGTTGTCTTAATAACAATCATTTTTTTGGGTGCTACTAATTTTTGCTATTGTTTTCATAGTAAATAAAGAATCACAAAAATTAATTTTTCACCTAGCTTTTAAGAGGTGAGATATCTTGAACCCATGTCTGATCATACAACTTATAATTTTTTTGTATCACCACACTGAGATACATAAATGTACATAATCTGAAAAATCTGCATAAATATATGTAATCTTTAGAAAATATTTCTTCTTTAATGTGAAATTTCTCTTTGCAGTGGCCAGTGCTGTTGAATTTGCACATCAAGGCTTATTCTACCATCAGGGCCAGTGCTGTGTAGCTGCATCCCGGCTTTTTGTGGAAGAATCAATTTATGATGAGTTTGTTAAAAGAAGCGTTGAGCGGGCTAAGAAATATGTACTTGGAAATCCTCTGACCCCAGGAGTAAATCAAGGCCCTCAGGTGAGCATAAAATACAAAGAATAGAATTTTAAGGGACAAGAATAAAGTGTCCTTCTTGACCCAATTTTGAATAATTACTTCTCATTTGTGCATCATCTTAGGTAATAAGACTGTACCAGTCCTGTGGTTTCAAAAAAATCTAATTCTCAAAGGTTCAGAAATTATTCTTCGTGTTGCTGATTTTTCATACCTGAAAACACTTTAGGAGGCATCCTGGGAACTAAAGATGAAAGGAAAATTAACAAACACTATCAATTTCTTGCTTTCCTCAACCTGCACACCTTTTGATTCCTTTTACAGTCCTTTGTCCACTTGGAAGTTCATATACATTTTTCTCTCTCAAACACAATCAGTCCTTCATCACAGCTGCCATTCCACAGATGCAGACATCTAGCACACCCCTAAATCCTCTGCAAAGTCCTCAGTTACTTTGACCTAATGTGTGTACTCTAAAGATTGTACACACGTCCTCAAAGGTCCTAGACTGCTGGTTTCTAACAAATTTTTCAACTCAGTTGTTAAAGCCCAAACAATCCCCCAGGCTCCCAGTTTTTTTCATTTACTCCTAATCATTATCAATAAGAGTGCTTCTGTCTCTCATTAGAGGTCACCTTTCCCTCTTCCTTGCACAGTTCTTTGTCATGGTTTGTTATTCAGACTCCTGGACCTTCAGTTTTGGATTTTTTCCCATCCCTTGGGGACCTGGTGTAGAGGAATCATCCTCAACTAGGGAGAACTTTGCTAGTTGCCCATGTATGGTGACATTGTAAATTGTTACAACTTGGTGGAAGAAAATGTAGTTCTACTTGCATCTAATGAGTACAGACAAGGCAGGCTGCTAAACACCTTTTGATGTGCAAGACAGTCCCACAACAGAAATCAGCTAGCCCAAAATGTCCACAGGGCCAGTGCCAAGAGATTATGATCCAGAGACTAGACATTAAGCTTGCAGGCCTTATTGCCCACACTAAGCATTATATACTGTTCCATCCTGTAGATCTGAAACTAAACTCTATTCTTGACTTGCTCACAAAGCCAAATATAAATTCAATTAACCAAAATTTAGTGAACACTGCTATCAGTAAAACCCTGAGTTTGTCATCTGGCAATGCCAGGAGGAACAAGAACAGCATGCTCCCTGCCCTTGTGGAGTTTATGAACTGGGTAACTTAGAAGACTGTCTTAGATTTTCATTCCAAGTATTTAGGTAGGAAAATCCTAGGACTTCAGCAGTGCCAAATACTGAAATCTAAAAGCCTTAAAATAACTGGCAAATAAAGTAGTAATTTGTTTTATCTTAATCTCATTGTACTTTGCATTTGTCTTTGAGTTTAATGACTACATAGAAGAAGTTGACAGTTTTATCATAGAGTTGACAATTTTTATCATATTTGGTAACTTCTCAAATATCCTTATCAAATATTCCAAGAAATATGATCAATTCTAATCTAAATTAGTCTCCTATTTCAAAAAGGAATAGGGTTCTTAATTTTCCTTTGTGATTATTTATGTCTGCCTATCTTTATAAACATAAAGCACTTTTCCAATTAGAGAAGGAGACACAGAAAAAAGACGAGGGGAATATCTAAGATATTTAATATAGAATATTGGTTGGGTAATACAACTAGGGAGGAAAATCTGTTTAATTCAACAATAGTCTAAAATACTGAGCTAAAATATCTCATTATTTCTAAGAGGAAGAAGTTGAAACAGGGTTTGAAAAATTCTTGTTCATAGGATCCTAGAGGAAGTAATACAATAATCTAACTGATTAATATGACTTTAATCTCTATAAATAAATAGATTTTTATCACAGGTTGTGCTAAGTAAGTAGGATAAGTAGGTATGTTGGAACTTTGAGAAACAAAACACTGAAAAGTCCCCAGGGATTCTCTACTCTAAAAATTTGTCATCTGTTATTATAAGAAAGAGTATACAGAAAAAAGCCATGTGTTCATTAAGCTTTATCCTAGATCCTCATCCCAGGTGCTTGAATGAACTGAGGCTTTAAAAATGTAGTTACATAATCTTCTTCATTAAATGCCTCAATAAAATTGTTATAGAGAATATAAGCAACAAAAGTATTTATTTAGGGAAAATAGTTTCTAAAAGAAGTTTGATTCCTTTCTTATTTTGAAGATTAAGAACTTAAAGTATCTGAATGTTGAAGCAATTACAACATAGTATATATTATTTATATTTGTTTTATGTATGTGTGTTCATGTGTGTATATTGTTTCTTTATAAAAGTGGTTTTCCTATTTGGTTCATAGAACAAAATGTATATTTCCTTAAAAACTTGGAAATAAGTGTTTTCATTTGGAAAAAAAAGTGATGCTATCTATATAAAATGTATTAAAAACAGCAGAGTAGCATCTTATCATGGTATGGAGACATAGGCCTTTAAATTATACACTGAATTTTACGTCTAACCTCCCTTAGACTTTCCTCATTTGTAAGATGGGGTTAGTAAATTAATCTTGAAGGATCATTTTGCAGTGAAATGAGATAATCTATAGAATGTCTCCATCTGAGTGCTTGGTTCACTGTGTGTTCTCAGATAGCTGTTAACTAAATGAAAATCACATGCCTGTATTTATACCTGGCAATAATTGTAAAGATCAATTTTTTAGACATCTACTTTCATTGAACTTGTTGGTCTAGTTTCCATATACTTTGAGGAATGTGTCTTTTATCAATTTACCTTCTTCTTCTTCAACCTACCGAGTCTAAAGAATCAAAGAGCGAACTTTCAAAGACACTAAAATATATACTTTAAGACCATCACAGTAATGGCCATAGACTAACCCATGGCCAATGACTCATTTCATAGCAAAGAATTCCTTTACAGGCAAGCATTATTGAACAGTGCCTAAGATTCACAAAGAAAGCCAAGTTCATCATTGATGAATCCAAAACCTTCTGAAGAAGGTTTGTATTTATGGTGAATCAAAATTAGCTAGGCCAAACTGGATGTGTTTCAAAGTATAGCTGAAATTTTCTGTCACAAGTCCCAAGCTCTGGCATGGTGTTTCTCAGTCTTTCTTGTGCCTCTGAATCACCCAAGGATTTAGTAGATCTAGAGGGGGGCTTGGGAAGTGCAGGTTGCTTCCAAGTGATGCCAGAGCTGCTGGCTCTAGAAGCACATTGCAGTAGCAAGGCACTGCAATATACAGTCCTGTATTTTTTAGAAGTCAGAGATCACATGTTTCCCAACAAATAAATCCTTTCAGTGTCTTTCTGGATTGCATATGCATGGATTAGACGGTCACCTGGGAACCACTCTGGTCACAGAGTGGGAAACATTATGACTTGGGAAGCATACTGTGAATAAAAACTGAAAATTATGATTTTGAGGTCATAGTCCAATTAATAAATTGAAATAGGCCAGAGGAGCTTTGCATGGAGGCACGTAGATCCTTGAGTATTTACTGAGACACTAGAATATCTTAACTAGAAAGAATATCTAACACCCCCCTTAATTTAGTTGTATTAACTAGTATACAGTAACATAAATCTCTCTTCTAGACCAACTCTATGATTTCTTTGATCTGATGAGAATGAAGAGATTTTCTTTGTGGGATACATGATTGAATATTGTTCAGTGGAGAGCCTGCAGGAACACTGCACCGAATATTGAGCCAAATTTTGTAAAACTAGTTTCTGGTTGAAGATAGCATTTAATCTACTTAGATAGGAGTGCTGAGTCCCATACAGTTAGAAATGACTTCTTGGAAGCTTTTTCTTGGTCTTGGGTGGTGGGAAATATTTGCAGAGTCAAAGAAGATAAAGAATAACACTTTTTAAGTAGAGAGAAGGGACAAGTAAGTTAAACTAACAAGAGCCCTCAACCCCCCTGCTTAGCTCCTGGATCTCCTGGTTTTCCTTTAATCCACATGACATGGTGTTTATAACCAGAACTTCTAACTCCTTTTCCCCTATAAATATCTTATTCAAAAAATTTCACTTCTGTAACACTTTTCATATATTTAGATGTGGCTCATTTAATAAAATATAAAGATGAAAATTGGGACTGGCCAGAAACTGAAATCAAACCTCCTGACCTGGGGAGGATGCCCAACCTATGGCCTGAGGGTGGTATCCAAGGTCATGGACTAGGCCAGAGGGGATGGTCCAGGATGGGAAAGTCCCCACAGAAATATAGGAGTCTTCTCAAAGTTCAAAGGCATCTGCTTCCCAAATGCCCTAATTAAGCCAGAATCACAGCTTTCTTTTTCTCGTTTCACTCCTTTTATTTCAGTTAGGACTACAATTTCCAGGTAAATGTGTGAGATCATTAACAAACTTTTCTTTAAGAATGACAGTTGTGTGAAAGGGTCAGATGTGTTTGCTGTGCCAATACACTTTCTTTTTTCTTTTTCACACAACTGTAGATTCTAAACATAGGTATCTTCAAGGTTTCCTTCCTAAAATTTCATGAGAAGTAAATGTGCCCAGAGAATGAATATGAACCTATGTCAGCTTTTAAAATTCGATATCAGATTTAATAGAAATAGACTAGCTCACTGAAGCCCTCATCAACAGGCCCATAACTTTATAAGTTGCTGATTTTTTTTTCTTTTCATGTGATATTTTTCAAATAGATTGACAAGGAACAGTATGATAAAATACTTGACCTCATTGAGAGTGGGAAGAAAGAAGGAGCCAAACTGGAATGTGGAGGAGGCCCCTGGGGGAATAAAGGCTACTTTGTCCAGCCCACAGTTTTCTCTAATGTTACAGATGAGATGCGCATCGCCAAAGAGGAGGTAAATGGTTTCACTCTGTTCTGTTCCCTTTATTGCCACACTTTGTCTGCAGGTGTGTGTACTATCTGTGCCTTTAAATTTCCCAGCTCTTTGAACATCTTTCTCAGTAAATGTTACTCTTTGTTTCTGCTGTTGATAAAGGTTGAAGTTACTGGTGATCAATAATAAAAACAGTAAGGAGTCCACTGAGCCTGTGAAGAACTTGCAGCCAAACAGACCAAGATCGTAACAATCATTAGGTGCTTCCAGTCACAGGTTTTGCATGATAGTGTGAATAAACTTGAGAACATTATTTTGAGTAAAATATGCCAGACACAGAAAGACAAATCCTGAAAGATCCCAATTATATATAGAATTTTTAAAAGTCCAACTCAGAAGCAGGGAGTGGAATGGTGGTTACCAGAGACTTTGGGGATACGAAGTGGAGAAGAGGATTGGGGAGATGCTGGTCAAAGGACACACAATCTCAGTCATACAGAAGGAATAATATCAAGAGAGCCATCGGACAATGTGACGACTCCCATCAATAACAACATATTGTATACATGACAATTGCTGAGAGCAGATCTTCAGTGTTTCTATCATGAAACAAAAAGTGCTTCAGCCCTACCTAGTGATGCCATATTTGCCCTATGGTCTTTTTCTACATTCATCTCCACGTTCTTCCCCATCCTCTCTATGCTCTTGGCCCTGTGTTTATTAGTGGTCAGATTTCCCAATTTTGTGTGTGTATATACATATTCATACAAATATACTAATTGGGTATAATATAATACACTCATTAAATATTTAACCATACAACACAAAATTAAGAATCATAATGCCTGAAAAATATGGGGCCAAGAATACATGAAAGGGGCTGGGGATATGGTTCAGTGGTAAAGCACTTGCCTAGCATGTATGAGGCCCTGAGTTCAATCCTCAGCAGCACCCCCAACCCCCAAAAAGAGTACATGAAGAATGAGGAAATGTAGGGAGTAAATACTTATATTTACACATAATATATGCTTATTGTATATTTAATATATAATAATACGTAAAATTATATGGCGTAATATGTTACATCTTATAGTTAAAACATTTGGTGAGTACAAACCACATAAATTAAGAAAAATGTAATCTAAGAAGGCATGTATAACTAGGAAGAACTAATTTGCATTTAGGAAGGTAAATAACCTACCTCATAGACAATGAGGGTTTTTATTAAATGCAGAGAAGATGAACTGACTTTGGGTGACAAAAGTGTCATGTAATATACACTACAATAAGAAGACACTGACAACTCAAAGGTCCTCAATTATAACCCTTTCATCCTGTCAATTTGTACTTAATGTCCATGATGTGATGGCTAATCTGAGAAGGTTATTCTCTTTAAACCGCCCTCCCATCCCAAATTTTATTAAGTCAAGGGGAAAAGGACAAAATCAGATTTGCAAACAGAGGAAATAAATAAGAAAAACAAAAGTTAAAGCAAACATAGATAATCAAACCTACTTAGTTTCTCCATATCACTTCAGTCCTCGACTGAATTGTAATTATTGCATTTATTGATAAGTTTTTATCTCACTACAAGAATTGTTCTTATTTATATCAATTAATACCAAACAGAGAGGACTACGGGAATATCTTCAATGAGGTATTTGTTGTGTTCCTATAATGTATGTGATAGAATAGCTATCTGGCTCCTTCAAAGTGGAAGCCTGAAACTACGTACTGTATTCAATTCAAATTATGTAAAATATGAGTGTGTTTATTGTAGTAGCTTTTCTACATCTATCTAGTTCCTAGGTTACAACATCATGATTCAATTCACAACATTAGACTTTGCCCTCAGCCTCTACTGAATGGCTGAATGGTTCATACCCCTTATACTACTTAAATCAATGGTGGATACCAGAAAATCATTTGACATTTCTGATTTTTGCCCACCTTCATTCACATTTCCCAGAAAAAAAATCTTATAATACTCAGAGGAGCCTCTCTTTTATTGTAAGCTTAATTTTCAGAGAAAATCCAACTGTTTTCCTCCTCCCTGGAGCTGGGATCCAGAATGAATTGAGTGTGGCCTGTGCTAACAACAGTCTAGCAAGAGAGGTCTAGACTGTAATAAGCCAAATTGTGATTGTTGTTTCCTTTCCTGTGATTTTTATCAATTGTCAGTGAACTCATACTTTGGTTAGTATAGGGTAGTTCAGAATTGCAATAATGAATTCTGTTTGGCATATTTAAGTGACATAAGAACAGAAACTGAATAAAATCCCTTGTTGTCTTACCTATCTTGACTAATTGTAAAAAGATTCAAATACAGAATAATTGATATTTTAGTCAATGACACACTAATATATAAAACATTAATATTATTATGAATCATTACCTATACATTTATCCAATAGAGCAAGCATTGCTTTCTTGGGCTGTTATATGCAGTAATTCAAAAGATGAAGAAAGCTAGGGAAAGAATTTAAAATATATTCAAAGAAATTTGAAATTAATGATTTGATGCATAACCTTAAGTAATTGGGAGCTTAATTTCAACTTCTAGAAAATTAACACTGTTTTATTTATGTGTGCCTGTGGTGTTCCAAAGAGAATTTAATATGGTCATCACCTGTTTTTACCTTTCACTTCTACAGATCTCAATTTTGATTCTTACACGTAGGTCTGAAAGCAGGTGTGTGCAGTGGCTCACACCTGTTACCCCAGCTGCTTGGGAGGGTGAGGCAGGAGTATCATGCATTCAAAGTTACCCTCAGCAACTCATTGAGAACTTGTCTCTAAATAAAATACAAAAAAAGGGCTGGGAATGTTGCTCAGTGGTTAAGTGTCCATGGTTTTTGATTCCTGGTACCAAAAAAACACAAACAAAATCAAACAAAATGTAGGTTTGAGATGAGAAACGAAATCTTATCCAATTTAGCATTATCTGTAGAGGGAAAAATCTGCAATATCATTTTAAATACTTAGTTTTAATATATTGTCTTTATTTATTTTATTAATTTCTTGTGTTCTAGATATTCGGACCTGTGCAACAAATCATGAAGTTTAAATCTTTAGATGATGTGATCAAGAGAGCAAACAATACTCTCTATGGCTTATCAGCAGGAATCTTTACCAAAGATCTTAATAAAGCCATAACTGTCTCCTCCGCACTACAGGCAGGGACCGTGTGGTAAGTCAGACTGAAGTTATATTATGCCTTTCCAATATTAGCCACTTCAACAGGTTAACTTGAACATTTCATTTCAAATTGTGTTGTCTGCTAGAAAAGTAGTTTTTTTAAAACTCCCATATAATGCTAATGCTCAACTAGCACTAAGAATCACATCTCAAAAGCCTGTTTTTTTTTAACTTGATTTTGTTTTATTTTGTTTTTATAATAGGTGGTTTTCTTTCAGAAACTCTGAAAAGAGATCAAGCACCTTGTCAATCTGAATGGCTAGTGATAAACATAAAATATTTCTATGATAAAAGAGCTAATAAATGTCAGTATTACTATTGTATATATGTACATTATTTCCATTTCCTAAAAACTTACTGTATACTAAATATTCTTACAAACACAGTCTATGCATCATCTTACATAGGCCTAGAAATGACCTAATTAAATAGTATCATCTCCACTTTACAAGTAAGAAAACACATGAATAGGGAGGCATTTCAAACCATAGTTTTCTCTAAGTAAATAACCCTCAGTTTTCTATTAATGTATATTAAATACTTTCATTTTCAGTGTAGAATCAAAAGAGCAAATTTGTTTTCTGCACATTTTAACAGAGATAAGTTTGAGAATTTTTAAATTTTGAAATAACAGAATGTTACTTGAATATATGATGGAGAAAGTTGTTATCACATCATTCCACTGAATAGCTTGAGAATCTCATTAGGAATTTCCATACATATTAAAACAGAGTAGATCTTATTATTATTGCTTTATATCCCAGAGCATAATAATGTTCTGGCATTGTCTCAGACCTAATAGCTTCTTGGTATTTCTCAGACAATCATTAAATCCAGAGTTGCTGGGATTTTATACTTAATTTCAAAGTAAGGATTTGATTTTCCAATTTAAATGACAATTAAACTAAGCAAAAACAAGATTCTTTTTAAAACTGTAAACTTATTTAAGAAACTATCCTTCTGATAAGGGAAACAGAATGTCTCTGTGGCACAATGAGAATTTAGAACTCTAGGAATTGGGATATCAAGTTTTTAAATAAGAAAACACCTGAATATTATTTCAAAATCAAAGTAATAATCAAACTTTTCTAAGTACAACATATTTATTTGGAGGTCTTCTCATCTTTTTGACTACCTTTTATAATAACATGAAAGTAGGGGAAAATATGAAAACTAGTTTGGAAAATGGTATTCTTTAATTTTTTTTTATTTTTGTGTAATGAGAATCATATAAGTAATTAGATTTTGCTGTTAACTTTAGCTTCTAGGAAATTCAAAGCTAAGCATTGTTCATGGCCTACAAAATTGCATTCTAATTGTCCCCAACCCACTCCATCTTCTATTGTATTTTTTTCTTTAATTCTACTCACTTTTTTTTAGTAATTATGTTGCTTCATATAAGCATCTTTAAACACTTTGTGAAATCTGATAAACAAATCTATAATTAAATCCACTTCCTGACAAGGCATTTGTTTAAGTAATTTATTGAACCAAATGATGAAAAAAATGAGTATTGTGATACACATTGCAATCGAAAAAGAATGTTGATTCTAGCCTGAAAAGTACATAAAACTCAAGAAAAATCACAAAGCTCATTGAGTATAAGCAGTAAAGAACATGCTTATAACAAATCTCAGCCTCTAGTAAGCTGTATCCTTTCCTTCTAGAGCATATTAGCCATTCTATTTTATACTATTTTATACTACCACTTCTTAGGGACATGATATACTACCCAAATGACTATTCATATATACATAGTTGCACCTTTCTATTTATTTCCAAGAAGTGTATATATCCATATACTTTCTGGATTCTAATTTATACTGCTGTTTAAAAAAAACTCAATGAATGTATTAAATTAAAATAAATGCAGTTCTTTGAATTTCTAAAATTCCCAGCTTAGGAGTTATTTCATAGGTTAAGTATTATCTATAATGTACTTTTTTTTTCCTTCAGGGTAAATTGCTACAGTGTGGTATCTGCTCAGTGCCCCTTTGGGGGATTCAAGATGTCTGGAAATGGACGAGAACTGTAAGAATAAGTTTCTATTGAGATAAATATTGATCTAGATGGTTATCACTCCAGGGAACTAATTCATGTTCACCACCTTAAATAAAACCTGCCGTTATTCTCTCTTTGAGATCCATACCACCAAATAGCTTTTTAAATGTTGAATGTACTTCATGAGTTTATAAAGGCAACAGCAGAAGGGAAATATAATTTATTAAACCCCTAATATTCATAAGAGACCCTATTAAGCACTTTACACCAGTGATTGCATTGTTGCCTACTTGTAGAATGGCTAAATGTATGTCTGAATGTAATCCATTTGGGAAACATTCTCAAAAAGAAGATAAGAAATCTAAATTGGTGATTTTAAGAAGCATATAAATAGAAGAACACTGTAGTTATTTAAAAATACTTCTTAGATAAATAAATTAGGTCAGTTATCCCAAAAAAGTTCAGTGTTGAGATGAATGATTCTCATTTGTTGAAATATTATTGATGCAGACTCTAAATTTTTAAATTAACTGAATGAGTTATTTTGGGTACTAAAATATAAACCCAGAGGGAAATTTGACTACAGAAAACATGCTTTATAGTTGTGACTAGACTGAGAATTTTTATACATAAATGTGTTTATGAGCCTTCCATTGCTTTAGAAACCAAGATATATAGACTTTTTAAATATGCAGATATATATGTATGTGTAGAAAATAGTAACACTATATTTGATTAATTTTGCTCAAATGGTTTAAACCATTTTATTTCCTAAAATTGTTTACATTTACTGATAAATAAAAATCCATTAAGAAAAAACATACATATAAAGGCATAAATTGGTGTGAACATACTTTATATACAGAGTTACAAAAAATTGTGCTCTATATATGTAATAAGAATTGTAGTGCATTCCACTGCTGTCGTGTATTTAAAAAAAATAAAATCAATAAAAGATAAAAGAAAAGAAAAAACATATATCACATACAAACTGTATGGAATCAAATATAGAAAAAATCTTCTCATTTTGTTAATATCAGGTAAAATGAATCTAATATCTAAAGGTCATGAGTGCATTAAATAGATATCACTTTGTTATTTATCTTAATTGATCAGCAAAATTACATTGAAACAAACAGCTTTGGAGAGGTAGAGAATGGAGAAAAGTTAAAATGATGGATGCACTTTCGTAATACGCGTTCATTATGTACTTGCTGTTATAAGGTCCTATGAGTCCCAGAGACATAACACTATGTTCCATTCTTCAAATAACTGCCATGGCAGAAAGAAGATATAAAAAAAAACAGTGCAAAATACCTACATACAGTTTGAACAGTAGTACTGGACTATTAATAAAGTGGGAGTTCATGCCTGAGGAAGTCAGGAAAGTAGTTGAAAGTCCAGAGGAAAGAGTATCAAGGGAAAGAAAATCTGAATACCAAGAGAGTTTAATATTTAATACTGTATTTCTAATTTTCACTATTTTCATCTGTTACAAAAGGTGAGGGATTGTGGATAAAAATAGGAGTGGGAGAAGAAAATACATCTTTGAGATCCTTCCCATGCTTAAGATTCTGTGGTTATAACCCCAGTGAGAATTTAGTGGCCAAAAATGTAATGATATTGATAGAGTAAAGGACCTCACAGTAAAGACAGGACTTCATCTAGGGCATGAAGCTTGTGTAGGACATCAGTAAGTAGAGAAAAGCATATTCCTGAATGGAATGGGCATTGGGGATGTTGAGGGGCTAGTGAACGTGGGTGGTTGGTATGGATTTATGGGGGTGAGAAACATTATTACAAAGATAAATTTGATCTAGATTAAGAAGTCCTGAATCTGAGGAAATCAGCTGGATCTTATTAGTGGAGTAATAAAAAGCCATACATAGGTTTTGTTTTGTTTTTTTTCTTCCCTGGTTCCCTCTCCTTATAATGTCCACTACTAGAGAATTTCTTGGCAGAACTAACTACTTTGTATACAAAGCTATTATTACAAAGTTAGATTACTCTGAAGGACAGTTCACTGCTGGCCCAGCGATCTAACACATTACCCTGGGAATGTTGACAAAACAACCAAAAGGAATGAAGTAACTAAAGTAGACAAAACATGTCAACTTTGTTGAATACAATTTGGTCAAACTTTAAAGCTAAAGCATTAGGAAATTAAATAGAAGGACTGAAAATAAGAATAAAAAATCACCCATAATTTCCTTAAAATCTATAATGTGGGTCTAGATAATTTCCTTCTTTAAAATACAAAGAAGAAAGTTATGCTATTATTTTTTTAACTTCAAAAATCCATCTGAGAATGCTACAGTTAAAGTCTATCTAAAAAACCTGGTAAACTTATAAATGAGTCATTCACAACAAGATGTTTCAAAATAATCACTGAATTCAAAGCCTCAAATGACTCTCAAGGGTTAAATTATAGTTTTCCCTCCAAAGTAGAAAGGCAGAATCAATCAGTCGGGAACAAAGTCCTCAAAGAGCCCAAAATAGTGATATGTACACCCCAATGTGTTAGACAGTAACACAGTGCCCTTGATTTTTAAATCTCTGCTCCAGTGTTGGCACTGGAATAGGTTAATGGCAGAAATTCCTCTTTGTGAAATCACACTCATTTTCACGTAGGTTAACATAGACCACTTGAGACTAGGTTAGTAGGACATTTCAAATTATTTGGCTCTCAGTACATCACAAAGGTATTTCTTTTTTTCCTGTCCCTTTCAAAAAAGGGGAGTGAGGAAATGTTATTAATGGACTTATAGCAAGAACTCAAATGAACATTTTTTTTTCTTGGTTATATTTGCTAATTCAATTCAGCACACATTTCCTCTGGCCTGCTTAATTAGTGTAAAGCTCATTTCTGGGTGTAAAGGAAAAAAATGGACATATCTTATTAGTAGTACCGTTTTCCCTAAGGTATGGACCATGGATGAAATGCATGAGCATCAATGTGAAAGTTATTAGAAGTGGGGTCTCAGACCTAACTCACACCTACTGAATTAAAAACAGCATTTGAATAAGGACTTGGTGGTTTGTATATTGAAGATTTTTCAAAGCACAGAACTGGTAGCTTATACACTTAAGATAAAGAGAAATGTAAGCAGATGTTTTTATGATCCATCATAGATATATGCATTCCTAAGAAAGCTGACCTGTTTCTAACAGAGTATGAAAATAATCACACTCATTATTCTCCTGAGAGTTCCAACTTCCCTTATAACCCAAAATACAGTGAAAAGTCTATTGGTGAAAATCATGGGTTAATTTATCTACCTCTGTGAGATAAAATGCTTATTAAAATACTATCTTTTAATGGGTTTCAGACAGCTGAGTCTAAACCCTTTAATTACTTTGAAAAACATGCTCATTGAAGCTTTTAGAAGGTATTTTTAAAAGCTTAATTGCCCAAGAAAATAATCAGTATAAGGGGATTAGGTTTTCAAGAGCAAAAGATGTCTTCTGCATACCTGTCTAGATCACAAGAGGGAGGCTTAGGAAAGGATCAAGATCTTATTCCTCTGTAAGCTACATGTGCATAGGTGTAATGGTTTTAAGAATAGTTTAATATATATGCAATTTAATCTCATCAAAACCATACAGAGAATAACTGAGCCAATCCTTCTAGTTCTCTTCAAAAAAGGGTAAATCATAGTTTCCTAAACTGGTGGGAGATAGAGAACTGATAACAAGAAACCAGGGTACAAACAGATCAACTAGTATTCATTGCTGGTCATTTGGGATGGACTTAGGAGCAACATAGCATGTGGGGAGGACAGAGGAGGTTGTACCAAGAGGAAAACCAACATCTGCAAAAAGCTCAAAGGCCTGAATGTAGGCCAATCTCTAACAGCTTTCCTCCTTAAAAAGAAAATGTAGAAAAAATCAAAAAGGAAAGAAAATTCCAACAATGAAGATCAGGTTTTTGTTTTGCCATGAATCAAAAGATATCACTGAAACTACATCTGCCTAAGATGAGAAATCAAAGAGCCCAAAATAGTGATATGTACACCCCAATGTGTTAGTAACACAGTGCCCTTGGTTTTTAAATCTCTGCTCCAGTGTTGGCACTTAGAATGCAGATGGAAATAGGAGCATTTTCTACCCCTCACTACTGCTGTGCCAACTGTACCTAGTAAATGCATAGCTTTACTGGGTACACTGGAGTGATTATGGCTATTTCTCCATATATATATAATTTATTTGAAACCAAACTAGAAATGAGAAAAGTCTTATAGGATTGAATTATCTTTTGAGCAGTTAGAACTTTAATAGTTAAGTAAAAGAAAAAAATGTCAAAAGTGGATAATTTCTATGTATATCAACTGAAAGTGCCTAATTGTTTAAAATGAAAGATATTTTGTGTCATTTTTTATATTTTCAAAAAATTAAAGACATTTTTAAGAAATTTTCTCCACAAGGGGTTTTTTGCATAACCAGACAACTTATGGTCAACTAGCTATTACATGAAATGTTCTCTGCATAGAAATAGTTTCCACATTTCCTTCTGAGATAAGCAAGAGTGACTTGTACCACCTCAGTGACTATCATACATTTATGCTGTTATGTTCAATGGCATTTACAAGTATTTTTCCCCCCTCTCTCTAGGGGAGAATATGGTCTCCATGAATACACAGAAGTCAAGACAGTCACCATGAAAATCTCTCAGAAGAATTCGTAAAGATACACCAGAATGGACAGAACACTTTTCAATTACTAAGCATCTCCTATAGTCACTACTACGTGGGGTCTAAATAGAAAAATGTTCTTTTTTGATTTTTTTAAACATAAGCTAATCACCTTAGTATTAATACTGCACATAGAAAGCTTGACATGTAGCTTATTCTGAAAGAATAACTTGATTTTTGTTATGTGACTCCCAAGTCCTAGTCTAAAGAAAAAGGATGGATTTGGATGTAAGATCTCTGATTCTGTGGTAGTCATGTAGTTTTCTTTGTAGCTACTGGTCCAGAATAATCATTTTACAGAAGACAAGTTGTAGTCGTGTAGCCTCTTTCCCCTAATGACTCCCTAAAGTACTTAATATACATGCTAACTGCAGAGTAAGTTGCTCTTTTCCTGGTAGGGATGAAGTCCTTTTTTGTGTTTTCTAGAATGTTATGTCAGCTTGTCAAATAAAATACATAGGTGTAATCTGAATATAAAGCTTAATAAAAAATGACCTTGCATGAATCTTATTTAGTTTGAGATTCTTTTAGGTGTATGTTTGGATTATGGTGATTTACTCTCCCTACTATCAAAAACAGTGTTAAATTAAGCCTAAAGATGAATTTAAATATAAAAATCTAATCCACTCATTCTCAAATGGGTAAAGAAGCATAGTTCACTTCCCAGTAGAATCCTTGAAATAAATAACACACATTCAAGATAGATGGGATTAGACTTTCATAAACATTTATTGAGTTCCTACAAGCTCTAGGCAAAGGAGTTGTACAAAACAGGTGAATAGTGAATGGCCCATTATCTCCAGGCTCTTTAATTTAGTGGAAAACAAAGACAATCCCTGCCACCCAACAAACAAAGAGGTTATAAAATAGAAATAAAGAGTCTGAAAACCCTACAGTGTAGTAATGGGGTAGTGATGAAGTCTAATTGAGGGACCTGGAAATGGTTTTATGAAGAAATTTGTCTTGAGCAGATTGGCAGTGAATAAGAGGGGAAAAGATTCTACATGTAATCTCTCAGACACATTTCATTGAAGAAAATTTGGAGATAGTCTATATAATATATTCTCCTCTTGGAGTTTCTTTTTTTACTATTAGTTGTTCAAAACATTACATAGTTCTTGACATATCATATTTCATACATTTGATTCAAGTGGGTTATGGAGTTTCAAATTGCACATTAGCTTCATATTCTAGGTTCTGAGAAGTCCTGAAACCTATTTACTTTTGTTTCAATATGAATGTTTTCTAAATTTATTTTACCAGAGAGCTTGCCTTCCTCTCAGCCTCATCTAACGCTAATACGTTAAGAAATCCATGTTGTTCTGTGCAATGAGGTAGCTTTTAGTGTTCCAAAGATCAGAAGGGAGCGGCTAGAAAAATGTCCTCTATGTAAAACTACCTGCACCAAGCTTCCATTATGCCCTGCTATGCTTCCCTTGGGAAGTGACTTAGGCCCATGGAAAATCAAGAGCCTACGTATTACTCTACATATTCTAAAATACTCTAGTCCAACAACTAAGATCTTTAGGGTGATTTTGTTTCACAAATTAGTTTATCATTTTACATTAACAGACACCCTAATGACACTGACATTATAGTTATAACTACCGTAGTCAGTATAACAATGCAAGAATGAATGAAAACAAATCGCTTCTCAGAATTGAAATCGTTTTCACTCAACTTTCAAAGAGTTTCTCAAACTTGTATGAGCCTGTAAGATTTGCAATTTGGACTACCTTATATGATTTGAGACGTAACTACCATTTTGAAAATTGTAGAAACCTAAATCTTAGGGAGAACTGAAAGTTTTTGAACACTGAGAAGGAATAATATCCAAGTACAG
Source organism: Marmota marmota marmota (assembly GCF_001458135.2). NCBI lineage: Eukaryota > Metazoa > Chordata > Mammalia > Rodentia > Sciuridae > Marmota > Marmota marmota. Next base: position 14,900,245 of record NW_025999998.1, on the reverse strand, counting down.
AACGGAATTGCATTAACCTAAAACTAGACAACCCTACATTTTTAAAAGATGTGTTTGAATCCATGTGCAAATAAATTAATAGGTAGACAAGTTAATATTGTAATGGCATCCTACCAGAACATTTCAAAATGTATAACAAAAGGGTTGAACACAGAACATAACAAAAGCCAGAAGCGAGTTTAAATATTTGAAAATTAAATCTTCATTGTATAAATAAGACATTACAGGATTAAACAGAAAATATCTGTTTTATATTGGCTTGTCCTGAGTCTCTGGACATTATTTGTATTTCATTATTTGTATGAAAGCCAAACTGGCAATAATTCTTAAAATGTTGAAAAGTTAAAGAATATCTTACTAGTCCATGTATAAGGAATATTTATGAAAAATTCAGTTCTGTGGTAATGAACATGATCTCATTGTCCTCAATGTCCACATGGTAGAAAATATTTTCATCTCCTGAAATACTAAACCAAGTGACAGAAGTTCAAATTCACTGTTAAGAAAGGGAATCACAGATTCTTAAATGTCTATGGGCTTTTCTCTCTTTTTAAACTTTTCTCATGACTTTCCTTTTTCTCTCTCTCTTTCTTTGCTTCTCTCTCTCTCTCTCTCTCTCTCCCTCTCTCTTTCTTTCTGTTATTCTTTTTCAGTGTACATGCTTCTGGATTTATTTTGAAATAGCTAAGTAGAAATAGGAAGGAAAAAATAAATTGTCATCAACTTTAAATGGAGCAAATTCAAGGTAGAGAATTTTAGGCATTTCTTCCTATAATTCAAGAGAGAATAATGAACTCAAAGACTTCTTGTCTGGGCCATGTGTGTAATTGTTTAGTGTCTAGATTCACCTGGACCTTTGAAAGTGTAATTTTATATGTATATGTGTAACATCAATGCAACACATTCTAGAGGTTTTCTCAGAGCATATTGAATTACTAGGTTATTATTTCATGTGAAATACAAATTTTCCACTGGAGTTTCATTGGCTAATTTACCCTTGAATTTTCTTCTCTGGAGACACATTTGAGCCTTCCAATTTTGATGGTGAAAGAATATAGAGGAAGGAGAATTAGAGATAATAGCTGAATTCCCTAGAAACTCTAATTCAGTGACTGCCAGGAGGGTGTTAAAACTTCCTGTTAGAACACTAAGATTGTGACATTCTGGAAAATAGTATCCTGAGTTCAGACACAAATGAGGGAGAAACAGCTCAATTATCACTCTGACATTCTGGAAGAGTTGAGAAGGCCTCTCTCTGAAGACAAGACCACAGGATTTGGGGCTTGAGATAGCTCTAGACCATGACCCTTACTGGGCCCTAGATTCTGGGTGGTAAGTTTCTCCTGGAGAAAAATAGGCCTATCCATAAATATCTAGAATAATTCTCAGATCATTAAAAAGTCAGATTTATCACTTCATGAAATATATACACTAAAGGAATAGCAATGATTTCTGAATAATTTCTTTAGTTTCATGTGTTGAATATGTTCACATAAATTTAGTTTTTTTTTAAACGCACGTTTCTCATTTATAGAAATGTTCATAGAACGCTGACGTGGTGTCACTCTACAGTGATTTTGATCAAGTTTTAGGATTTTTGTCTGCTTTTAATTGTCATTTATTTTCAGTTTTATTAGTCCTAGAAAAAATATGCTAAACATTAAAACATAAATCTGAATTAAGCTGGAAGTTAATTTTTTTAGGTTTTTATTTTAAAAGTATTTCAAAATTTTATCTGGGTGTGGTGATGAATACCTGTAATCCCAGTGGCTTAGGAGACTGAAGTAAGAGGATTTTGAGTTCAAAGTCAACTTCAGCAACTTAGCTAGGCCTTAAGCAACTTAGTGAGACCCCCATCTATAAATAAAATGTAAAAAAAAAAAAAGAGCTGTGAAAGTGGTTCAGTAGTTAGGTACCGCTGGGTTCGATTCCATATTATATATATATATATTTCAAACTCTTAAAGGAGATATTACAGTGGTGCAAAAAACTCCCACATATCTTTTATTTACTAATTTTTATTATTTTCTTCCCTTCACTGTCACTTAAGTATCCTATATAGATACATGTTTTCCATTGAGACACACTTTAGGACCTCCTGTCCTGTTAGCCCAACACATTTTAATATGGTTTCCTAGAAATAGTCATACTTTCATAAAACCACAGAGTATATAATCTGGGAAATTTAACAATGACAAGACACTCATATTTAATACACAATCTATTTATGATTTTATTTAATTGTCTTACTAAATGTCTTTTATGACATTTTCCCTCATGATCCAAAATTTTTTTTTTATTTATTTTTTATTTTTTATTGTTGGTTGTTCAAAACATTACATAGTTCTTGATATAAAATCTTTCACACTTTGCTTCAAGTGGGTTATGAACTCCCATTTTTAGCCCATATACAGATTGCAGAATCACATCAATTACACATCCATTGATTAACATATTGCCATACTAGTGACTGTCGTGTTCTGCTACCTTTCCTATCCTCTACTATCCCCCCTC
>NW_025999998.1:14876746-14894580 GCF_001458135.2 Marmota marmota marmota | reverse complement strand
GCAGCCGACAGTCGCCGAGTCGCGCGGGCAGCGGCTGGCGGGTCTGGACCTCTGCGCTGCGTGGCGGAGATTCACTCGTCTAGGGCAAACTGTCACCTCCAAAGATCCTACCAATTCCCGGCCAGTCTCTCTTTAGTGGAATTTTGCTAGGAGTTTCTCAGCAGGTCGAATCTAAGCGTATCCATGCGTCTCTCTGACCCCGTTGTTGAGGAGGTACTGAAAGCGCTGCCTCCCCACTCTCTGCCATGTTGGATCCTCCATGATCCAAAAATTAAAGCTGAACCATACTTTGGGATATCTTTTTTTTTTTGTCTTGCTATTTCTTGACAATAGGGATACAACTTGTAAGCACACTTAATATTCAGACAGGTTGGTTACACTGTCTTGACCATCAACCTCCAAGTTTAGTGAGCTAACAATAAGCAACTAAAGGGGTTGGTGGTTTCAAAGAAAAATGCTGCATTTTAATGTGAATTATCAACTACTATCCTTCATGATAAAACAGAAAAGAATATTCATTTTTATTGATGCACTATAATTATATATAATTTTGTTATATATATAGTTTTGTTACATATTTATATATTCACATAACATAATTTCATTCAAACAAGAATTTTATATTCAGTGAAAAAACATGCCTTCTCCCTAAGACATTGTGGGGGAAAAATAGTTTTGTTTGCTTGAGAATATAGTATCTGTTTCTTGTAAATATTATCAAAGTATTGTCTTTTATATTTCATTTTCTAGCTTACTTATTTGAATACTTCTTTTAATAACAGGTTGCCTATATTCTAATGACATCTGGCGTGGCACCTTTGAATCAATTAGCTCCAAATCCCTTAGTCACATAGATATCATACTTTCCTTTCAAAGTGCAATTATGTTGGAAAGATCCTGACTTTTGGAGTCAAACAGTTGCTAAATCACATTTCCACCACTCACTAGTGATATGATCTTAGCTTGATTATTAAACTTTTTTCATGATGTAAATTATTCAGCAGATCATGGTGGCTGGTATTTGGGAAGCACAATCACATGGGCCCTTGGAACTCAGCAATCTGGTTTTCAATCCCTGTACCCACTGGCCTTTGGAATTTGGACAAATGACTCCACCTTTCTAGTTACAATTCATTCATCTATAAAAAAGAATGGATAATGATAGTTATCTAATTGGGTCATTCCATTAGATGAAATAATATTTGTGGAATGCTTAGCAATGTTTCTAGGCTATAACAAGTGCCTGATACGTGTTGCTGATCTATATAATTATCTTGGCACTAATAATTATTTTAACAAAAGTAGTAGTTTCTTATAGACATCAAAGTTTTCCTCTTGGCCTTGACATTGTATCTTCTTTCTGTATTCTCTTTTTCTCATTTTTCCTTTTACATGTTAGGCTAATCTCAGATCCCCATCGTAATTGTAGTGTTTTGCCATGTTTTCCACATTTTTTATTTAGTCATTCTCTTCAGATAAAGGTTAAAATTCAATATCAAAGAAAGAACAGGGTGGAGAAGAATGTGAGCCAAAAACTTGGCTTAAACTTCAGGTTAGAGATTCAAATACCTATAATACCAAAGTAGAGTTTGTTCTAATTAAATGAACCCAACTGCCTTTCACTGGAGTTACCAGTCATCACAATTAATCTTTAACCTAATAGTCAGAGACAGCAGGACTAAGGGAACACCAAACAGAAGAGGCCGGTTTCAAATGCAGCTCAGGAGGCCACAATGGTGCTGGTCACCCGCTGATTGATTAAGAGAGCCAGCCTAGGAGAATTCAATGGGAAGGATTAGTGGACTGAAAGGCACATGGCTTAGCATTTGTGCCCACTGTGCAGTCACCCGCATTCGTGTAACCACAAAATGTCAGAGCTTAAAAAGAACCTGGTATTCTTCGAGCCCAATAACTTCATTTTGCAGAGGCAAAGAGAAGTCAAGAGACACTTGAATGGTTACTAAATTATCAGTGACAGAGTCTGGTTAACACCCTTTGTTTTCCAAATCAGTTCTATGCTGTCTGCCTTTGTCCCAGATATTTCCTTTAGAGTTGATTAAATATATAACATCCATTATTGCATTTTATTGGTGTATATTTTATTCATTATGTTTTATTCATTTTGTCCAAAAAAAGGAAAAGCAATGTAATACTCATTTTTGTATTTCATTTTTATGTATTTTGCCTAAAAAATGAAAAAACTTAAATTATAGCTAATATAAACACTCAAATAATACAAATTAGCTTTGATCATTTACAAAGGAGTGTCTTGGTAATTTAGTTACAAAAATAAAAATCCACTTATTTATGTCACAGTGAGTGAAGAATCAAAATACTGTGGACAGAATACTGAGAACCATAAAAGAAACAATGTGTTTTAAGTCTTCATTCTGCACAAGCATTGTGCATAATTGTAGATGTTCAGTGGTAAATTGCTTTACATAGAAATAAAAGGTACCACTTTCAGAATTCCTGAATCTATTTGAGAAGGTGAGAAGAACACACAAAATCTATAGAAATAATAGACAAAATTCTCCGAGGGTAATAAGATTGATAGCAACAAAAATCGGCAAGTGTTTGGAGGAGGAAAATGGACTAGAGTGATTTTAATGCCCTGGTCGGCATTGGCCTCACCTTTGATGCCAAGTAGGACCTGAAGATGTACAGGTGAAGCAGGAAGGATATTGCAACCTGCAGATGAGGAGTAAAACTGGGAAGGGTTTATATAATGGAGGTCCCATTTGGTTGGAAGACAAGAACTAAACAGGCAGCTTGAGGTAAGATCATGGAGATCTTGAATTCAATGTCAAACCATAAAAACTTACTCAGACACAGAGGAATCTTAAGATTAATGATAAATTTATTAAGGTTGATTTTTCACTAAAGTTTTACTTTTAGACAATTGCAGATTCATATGTAGTTATTAGAAATAATTAAAAAAATAATCCTATGAACCTTTTACCCAGTTTCTCCCAAAGACAACATCTTGAAAAACGCCAATAAAATGTCACAACTAGACCAGTAATGTTATTATAATCAAGATAAGAACATTTCTAGTATCATGAGGATTCCTTGATATTGTTCTTTTATTGCCACACTCATCCCTCTCTCATACTCCCCCATTAACCCTCAATGATTGTCCTCCATTTCTAGAATTTTTTCATTTTAAGAATCATACAGTATGTAACCTTTCAAGATTAGTGGTTTTGTTTTCTGGGTTTTTTTCCGCCTGCTCAGTATAATTCTGTAGAGATTTATTCAATTTGTTGTGAATTTTGAACCATAATAGGGAGCCACACATAACTGTTTTTTTAGTACTTGCAATGTAAATTGTCTTACAGGTACAAAGACAGATATCTTTAGAGAATAGGTTCATTTTTTTTTTCTTTAAGAACTTTTGGATAGAGTTGAAATGTCTTACCATGCCTGGCCAAGTATAATACAGAGAAACAATGCAGAGGCAAGTCAGCAGAAGGAGAATCTGTCGGCAAAACATGGAATGTTCTATTTCTTCTGGAGTTCTGAGTTAGACGTGAAAAAACAAAAGAGACAGTTCTTTCAGCATCCAGGTTAGAAATGAAATGATGAAGCCTTGAATGTATGATATAGTGCAAGACCCCATGTCAGAGAGTGTGCCTTGTGTTCTTACAAGCACAGATGGATCTGGAAATTGTCAACCCTGGGTGTTTCTAAAAACTGCCTGAAGCAGGAAGTGTATGGCTTCTTCCCAGGGACCTTTTGACATAAGGATCCTTACCCTGCCAAACAGACTGATCCCCTTCAACATCTTCAACCAGACAAAGGTAGGTTTTCTTACAAGAATCTGGCTCTGTCTCCACTCACCCAGCTGATGAATTGGGCTAAAATGCTAGGGAGGATCCAGGGCATATCTGTAAGGGCTGACACAAGGGGAAACTTTTAAAGGCCAAAAGGAGAGACATGGGTAATTTTTTTTTTTTTAACAGAACAACAGTTAAAAGTGGTTTATCATAGAAGTTAATGCCTGTAAGAAGGCAGTGCTTTTGCGTATTTGGCTAATCTCCTTGTGACTTATGTAGCAAATTGCAATTCAGAAAGTCCTTGAAAGAAGTCCTTGTGAACTTGGACAAGTCAGTAAAATTTTTAGAAGTTAAAAGGTACAAGTATGCAGATGTCCTTCAGAGAGTCTTCATAATAGTTCTTATCATGAGCATGGGCATGAAGGTCCTATGTTAAAACCTCCCAGATTTATTGTTATCTATTTTGTTAGTGTTTGGCATAAAAGTCGCTTCATTAAAAAAAAAAAAATCTGACAAACTTCATACTAGACATCAGGCCCAATGGAGCAATCACAAACCATAGAATATTATCAGCAAACATTAATTTTGTTATTTTACATTAATTTTTAATAAAAAGTCATTTTGATTTTTCAGATTTCAAGTATTTTATTTTTCTGCCCTTCTTTATATTTAAGTCCAGCTCTCTCAGAGAAGTCTGTCCTATTCTTACTGACCTCTGCAAGCAGATAGATTCATAGCCAGCAAACTTGAAGGAAGGTAGACCCTTAAAATACAGAACCACTGTAGAAGACTTCCTGTCTCATTAGAGCCCATTTTCACAAAGGGGGAAAGGGGGAGCTGTCATCTCCCTTATGCATTAGCCTGACCAGCCAAAAACTGACCCAAGTATTCCTCTGCAGTTGAGCAATCACTTCCAATCCCTGGTGCATCTCCCTTTTAGTTTTGAAAGTCCACACCAGTAAAACATTTATGGTGTTTTGAACATTTCAAAGCCTTTAAGATATTCTCTGCTGATTTTCAAAGGGAGAGGGATTTTATTTGGGGCTTATTCAAAAGCCAAGGGATTGCCAGTTTTAAAGCAGATAGGTCTGGAGGAAAAGGATACCAAAACAGGTCCTTAGATTTAAGAGTTTTCTTATAGTTAAATTATGATTAAGGGAGAAAAATTAATCCAGAGTTTGGGGGAAATAAGGAAGTCCTAAGAAGATTTCAAGGACATATAAAGAGGAAGAAAGAGGAAGAGGAGGAAAGGAGTTGGCAGTAAAGGAAAAAGCAAAGGTGACATTTCAAAGGAAGACTACATGCTCACTGCTTCTGGAAATGAAGACCACATAACATCACTTTCAAAGAGCGCTCTATTTGCATATACTCTGCTTTCCATTCAAAAGTTCATGATTAGAAGAAAAAAAAAAGTCCATGGTTTGACTTCCTAATCCTGATTTATTCTGTTACAATTTCAGTACTAAGCAGAACGTGGAGCAGGGCGGGTAGATATAGCCCAAAAAATGGGGAGTAGAGCTTGTCTATCACTCAGAGAGTTCCCTGCATGGGGCTTGAAAATCTGATCCCAAATCCCTTTCTACCTAACAGGTGGACAAAGACATCAAAAGAACATAAATAGTGAATCAGGTGGACCACTTCAGACATTATTGGATCTATCATCCAAATACTAGAATAATCACCATTAAAGAGCCACAGAGCCTCCCCAAATCAAGATTTATAGCTTTGGGCATCCTGAAAGTAAAAGCAGAAGACTTGCAGATCTGGGGACATTTGAATACAACTGAAAGCCAGAGGTCTGTCACATCCTGCCCCCAGGCACAAAGGGTTGTGGACAGACGAAAATGTTTAGTTACAAGCTGCCTGTGGAATAATTGCATGTTCCAAACAACATCAAACAAAAAGACAGTCCTGACTTTACTGGCATGAAGTGCTATTAGGTTGTCATGAACCCTGTGATCTCACTCTGCAAGAATAGGCAGAAAATGGCTGTGTGGAGGATATTAAGGGATTGTAGATTATTCTCTTCATAGTTGCTTTTACTAGTTCTACTATCACCAATTTTATTTTCCCCAATCATTTGAGTTACATTCTTGGCGGGGGAAGAGAACTAGGTATGATTTTTCCCACAGGCAGATGCAATTTTTAGGTTTTGCTGGGTTTATGAAAGTCCCACTTGATCTTTTCCTCATCTAAAAGCATTTTTAAAGAAGCAAAAACATGTAGGCAGCTATGACATGATTATACCCAGCAGGTAAAAGGAAAGCTCTGAAATTACATTTCTATAAATCACCTTCATTTCAATTAACTTTCCAGGGCTTTGGTTATGACAGGTTGTTTTGCCACAGATTTAAGAAGGAAGTCAGAACAAAACGACCATGAAGCCAAACTCCTTCCTCTAGAAACAGAGGAAGCCTTTCTATGCCAGCCATAACACTTATAAATGGGAAGGGATTTAGCGTGCATTTTGGCCCTATCTTCAAATAGATATGAAGGCTCTGAGAGGTTAATTGGGATAGCTGCATTCATGTAGCTGGTTAGCAGCAATGTTATGGCTGGGATCCAGGATTACTGATTTGTGGACCGAGACCTTTCCCAATTTCACAACACCTATCATTTTTCTAAACATAAAATGTTTGCAGCTCCAGGTTGGAGTGACCTGAGCAATCCTAGCACACATGTTGTTGGTAGTTGTTTTGTCTTGTCAGCTTAACATATGTTTGAAGAACCAGCTTTTCTCTGTTCTCACTCCATATGGTTTGGGAAAGTCAGAACCCGCCCCCTCTAACTTCAGGGATGGGCATGTAATCCAGATCTGGCCAGAGTTCTTCGCTTGGCATGGGGATTGATGTAGGGTTAGTTAGGCACGTATCCCAGCTAAGCCAGCCAGAACACTACCCAAGATATTTTCTGGAACTATAATGAATCTAACATAGAAAATCAATTAGATGTAAATGATCTAAATAGGTATATGGGTTTATTTTTCTCTCCTGTGTCAGCACTTCATATCCATGGCTTCCACATCCATAAATCTGGCCAACTATGGATTGAAAACATTCAATAATAAAAATACATCTGTACTTAACACATAAGACATTTTTTGTTATTATTATCTAAACAATGTAGTTCAACAATGATTATAAGTAATCTACAATATACAAGGGTATGTATGCAAGTTCTATGTCAACACTACATCATTGTATTATATAAGGGACCTAGGCATCGGCAGATTTGTTACCTGTGGGAAATGGCTGTATCTAGTAGGAGATGCTCTCTCCTGACTCAGTGTGAAAACACAATGAGTTTTCCTAGAACCAGAGCTATGTCAGGCAAAAGCATAAACTGTAGGAGTGAAAGTAAGTCTTCTTATTTTTTTTTTCTCCAGTACATGGCTTTGCATCAATTAGACAAAAAAAAAAAAAAAAAAAAGGTGTGCACACTTGAGAGACCTTCAGAGGACTGAACAGGAAAATGACTATCTGCAAGCCTTGAAGAGAGGCATCTGAAAAAAAAAAAAATAAACCTACTGACAGCTTGATTACTGACTTTCATCATCTGCAACTTCCTTTATGCCACACAGCCTTTAGGATTCTGTTATGACAGCCCTAGAAACTAACATGCGGTCCAAAGAAAACATTGACATACCATTGACACACCATTCCTCTTGTCCAGCTTGGGAAGTACAAACCTAAGGCAGCAGAACGTACAATTTTGAATACAATTTCAAGGGAGTTACTCACTTCTGAAATATATTTATGAGTCATAAAAGCTAAGAACTTTGTAGATTGGATCTACTGACTTTCACTGACATCCTGAGCAAGGCAAGATGATTTTCTCTATTATTTTATATTTTTAAATCTAAGATGTTATCAAAATTTTATTAAGTGCTCATTATATGTCAGGAATTATGCAAAATACTTTGATTTTACATGAATTATCTCATTGATTCCTACTACATCTTCTGAAGTACATACTATTTTTATTCTTGTATTACAAATGAGAGAGCAGGGTTAGTGGTATTATATAAAATCTGTGGCATACCCAGGTCAATGTCTCCAGGATGACATTTAAATCCAATGTCTCCAGAATTCACAAAAATTCTGTGAATTTTTGTCACATGAGCGTTTATCTAATCTCCCTGATTAGTTTAATTAATCAGGAAAGAATATATTGTGCTGGCATCACAGATAATCTTCCAAATTTTGGTGGTTTGCACTGTGAAGGTTTACTTCTCTTTCACATAGAATCTCAAATGAGTATTGCAGCTTTTCTGCATCTTACAGCTGTGCCAAATGGAATATGTGGCCTCAAGGTAGGAGCTGCCAATAGATAGAAAGAGAAGGGAAAGAGGCACAATAGCTTTTACCAGTCCAGAAGAAATGCATTACATATACAATCTGCCTTAAAGAACCTTAAGAAATCTTATCAGCTATGTAACTTTTGCTACCATTGCAGGAAAATGCATATTTCAAAACCAGATCAAAGGAGACTAGTTTGCTAAATATTATATAAGCTCATCCATTTTTTGTATAATATTTTTCAATCCTCCCATTACTATAGTAACAACATCCCACAAAATACAGATAGAATTATCAAAAGAATTAGGAGAGAAAATCTTTTTACGACTCTAATTTGGAGTTCATTGAGTGTTCATTTCTTATTTTGAGGACTTGACTCCTCATGATGTATAATATCTACAGTGAACTCAAGAGAGATATATGTGTCTCCCTATATGATCAAGCTATGAAACTCCTTGTCATTTATCCTAAACAATTAAAGTTATCATACTACAATGATATATGCACACCCATGTTACAGCAGCACAATTCACAATAGCCAAACTATGGAACCAACCTATATGTCCATCAACAGATGAATAGATAAAGAAAATGTGGTATATATGCACAATGGAGTTTTATTTACTCACAAAGAAAAAAGAAATTATGTCATTTTCAGGAAAATGGATGGAACTAGAGACTATTATATTGAGTGTAGTAAGCCGAACTCAGAATGTCTCTCATATAAGTAAGCTAGAGAGGAAAAAGGAAAAGAAAGGTAGAGGAACTGGGATCTCCTGAAAAATCAAGGGAAAATGACTAGAAGAAAGGGACCAGGGGGTGGGATGATGGGGGAAGTGCTAGGGAATTATATTGACCAAATTATACTATCATATTGTGTGCATGTACAAATATGTAACAGCAAATCCCATCATTATACACAACTATAATGCACCAATAAAAAAGCTGTAGAAGAAAAAAGAGAGATTTATGTGTTTCTAATACCTTGACACCAAATATGACACATAAATCCGAATAACCAGCCTCGTGTCCAGCAGTGACATATCAAAATAATAAGAGTCTGTGAATCCCCTAAAGAAATCTAGGAAATGTTTTAAACTCTAACATACTCTGAGGACAATAATCACAAAAAGATACTATCAAAATCCCAAAGATGGGGGGTAGGAGGGAGAGACCATCAAATGACAAATGACCCTATTTTTTGGAAGGAAATACAGGATGTTGGAAAACTGCCTTATCAGAATATAAATGAAATGTTTCCCTAAAAATTGAAAATTATTTACTCATATTAATCCTGAGGGTTCTAATGCAATACCTATATCTATATATATATCCTTCATTTTTCCTTTTTCATACTGATTAACAACAATATTCATTGACAAATAGGCATGGAACTAGGCTGTGTGTGTGTGTGTATGTGTGTGTGTAGATACATATTCTAAACAATTTATAATCATTTTGGTAACATTACAAGGGAGTGAAGAATCTCTATTATATAATGAAGGAAACTTAAGTTCAAGGAGGGCAAGTCATTCCTTCAAGTTCACAAGCCAAATAAGTTGTGAAACTAATATTCAACCAGATATGACTTCAAAGGGAGCTCCCTTCACCAGATTTCAGAGTTTGCACAAGACCTCCTCCAACACCTATTGAAACATTTATATACATGTAGCATGAACACATGTATAATATACATATATTTACCATATTATACAAATATATATATATATATATATATATATATATATATATATATATATATATGTAAGTAGATAAGTCTGATGTTGTTCTATTTGTACCAGCTAATATGTGGTCAAAATAAGCAAAGAGAATGGGGGACAGATCTGTGGACATTTTTCTCCTTTTACCAAAGCCTGAAAAAGAAGCCAGGTTACTAAGGATGACACAATATATTATTTCTGCCTTTGTGCACCTTCACTCCACCAACTAATTAATCCCTTTATTCATTCCCGGGTTTGTTTATTCATTCATTTATTAACTCTGCTTTCTTTTCTCTTGTTGTTTGCCTGATTTCTGAATGTTCTTCTGGTTGTTCCCTCCTTAGTCAAACCTCCACACCCACAAGAACTATATTCAAGAGTATTATTGCCTGGCCCTCTGAGTAATGAGGGTTCTGGACACACACTACCGCACCCAGATCACCAGATACTGTGACCACTACTAGTTTTACAACAGGACAATAGGAAGAAACCAACTGGTAAAATAGCACTTGAAATTTTCCTTATTAAGAGATTGGAAACATTTCAATTGAAACTTTAAAGATGGAATGTAGGCTTCAGTGCAAATCCTGGGTCTACCAGTTTTCATTCTGTCATCTGGATCAAGTCATTTAAATCCAAGGTTGTCACTTGTAATGTGTAAAGATGGTACCCAATACATAACCTGAGGAAGTTCAACAGGATAATATATAACACACAGAACACACTCCAAGGCATATGCCTGTCACTGTTCTAGGTGTTAGAGACATGGAAAAGCATAGGTTCAAATAAGTGTGGTGGAGATAAGAAAATAGAGTGGTATATAATATATTGACTGGGTATAAAGACTAGGAAGAAACAGAAAGCAGAATAAATAGTTAAGAGTAGCTAGAGAACAAATGGTTTACTCTTGAGGAAACACAAGGAAGGAAACTGGTCTTTTCCATCTACTACCTTAGGTTCATTAACTGGGGCCCCAGTTACAAGAGACAGATCGACAAGAAAAAGCACCTAATTTTATTTAAGTTTTATGTGTCTTAGAAGTTTTCATTAGTAAATGGAGACTAAGAAACAATTAAAACTCAGTGTCTTCCTATCCCCCCTCCCCTCCCATCTTCTCTCTCTACCCCATCTTCTGTAATTCATTTCTCTCTTATATGTAATAAGAATTGTAATGCATTCTGCTGTCATATATAAATAAAAAAAATTTACATTAAAAAAACTCAGTGTCTTAATAATAGGTTTGATAAAGAATGAACAATTGTGGAAAAAGGGGGAAAAAAGAAAGAATTAGAAGCTAAGGGTAATAAAGTTGTGAAAAAGCAAAACCCACTAATCAGACTCCTCTTAGTGTCCCTGGTCTTGGAACTAAGAATGTTCTTTTCCTCCATGCATAGGAATGGCTTCTCTCATATGAGGCTCTTATCACCTCCATCAAGAGAGAAGGGCAGGGAAGCTCAGAGATACCGTCCTAAATCTACAGTTACTCTGATTTCTTTATCTTAAAGTATTTAATCTCTCAGTGTGTCAAATATTAGAGTAATTTGTTTTGGACTTCATCAGAAACATGAAGCAAGGTGATGCTAATACACCTGCTACCCGTGTATGCCATTCCTAACTTACTTGCAAAGTCAGCTCTAACCATGTTTGCCCCAAATTGACAGGTCTTGTTGTAAAGGAGGGAGATTCAAAATCTTCATCATAAAATAAAGTAAAAGTTTGTATCAATCTCTGCTGGCTCCTTTCTTCCTATACAAAGAAGATTTCCTAACATCCCTGAATTTATCTGACTGGTTATTTTTGTTATAACCATTTCTGATCAAACTCACTCTTTTATCCATATTGATCAGTTTGCAGAACACAGAGCACTTTCTTCATGGAAGGGTCTGGAGGGTGTGAGGCTTCATATTCATGTACTTTATTCTCATTGTTAGACATCAAAGGCTACATCTGATAACAAACCAGTGCTAATACATTCTTAGGCCCATCCTTTCATACCAGGGGCGGAAGTGGCTTCCTTGGATTTGTGGTCATTGAATAATGATAGTGAATTTGGGTTTTGCCCTACAGGGACCTACTGTAGTTAGAAAGACTCCAGAAGCACCTGACAACATCAGTGTCCACAGTAAAAAGAAAAATATTTGGCACCTGTTCCCGTGGATTTCTTGTGTCCTTCCAACCCTGATTTGTGGCTACTCACAAAGGGTCCTTTACTAAGAAAACACTCCATAATCTCTTTCCTCACTTTCTTGTGTGGGGGTACCATACAAGACAGAGGTGTTCAGCCCTCAAGTTCCATTAGTGAGTCCCGAGGCCTCAGGAGTTACTAACATTTCCCCACATTGTATGTGTGGGCTCATATTCTTCCCCAGCCTTTATGAGGAAACCTGTGACCATACAGCCTACTGCTCATACTAGTTGCCAACTGGAGGGGGAATGCTATTGGCATTTAGTGAATCAAGACCAGGGAATTTTCAAAACATCCTCAAATGCACAGGATAGCCTCTAGAAAAAAAAAAAAAAAAAAAAAAAGAATCATCTGGTCCCAAATTTCAGTAGTGCCACGATTGAGAAACCTTTCTTTAAAGAGAAGAAGTCAGGAAAGATGGTTTTGACAGCCATGTGCTCATCTTATAAAAGATTTAATTAGATTCCTGCTTGAAATTTTGTCATGTTGTTACAATCTTTCCCGGAAATTGCACATTTTCTTTTCATCTCAATCTTGTCTTTTCATGATTCTAAGTGAAGGACCGATGTCAGCTAAAGGACTGTCTCCTTTGATTTTTTTAAAATTATCATTTTTCTCCTGAAATAAGAAAGTCATGGTCTAAATATATATGCAACAGGATGGGGAAGGGAGGGGTTCTTTTTTTGAAGCAGAGCAGTCACTCAGGCATGTATAAAAGATTTCATTAAATTTTGGAGTAATATCAACAACTCAAAATTGAATACCACCATGACTGTATTTAAAGTCCTTTTACAAAAAAAAAAATGAACTTAACAACATACAAAATATATGTCAATGTGTTGCTTATCTCTTAGAAGTTGAGGGTGGGACAGCGATGATAGGAGACATTCACATTCTACTTATAGGTAATATAGACCTTAACTTTAACATGTTTTGCTTATCAGAGGAAAATTAAATGGAATCAACGAAATGATCCCTGGTAACCCAATCATCAGGAATATCTTATTTCTTCTTTACATAAATACCATCTTTTGTTGGTGGTGATTGTTGAGCGCTGGCCTACCCCAAGATTCTTACCTTGTCAAATTCCTTTATTTATTTATTTGTCCCTTCTTCCTTTCATTAGCAACCCAAATAGAATCCCCTGAACAGTACTTACAGAGCAACTGAGCTCCCACTCCATCCCTGTCACTGAATCCATCTTAACATGTTCTGTCTAAGAGTATCATGAGTATGTTCTTTCAGTAAATAATTCTCCACCTTGTATCTCGCAGGGAAGACTTTATAAGCCCTTTAAAATTTCTTCCCTCTGTCTCTCTCTCTATTCCTCCCTCTCTCTTTCTCTTTCTCATCGTTCTCAAAGTATATTAAAAACAACAGTAAAGAAATTTAATTTTTTTCTGATACAAATTATGGCACCCCTTTAGGGTTCAGTGATGATCACAATCAAGTTGACTTTCATGACTAAGTTTTTCATAGAGTTGAACTTCATCATGAAGTTGTTCTTAAGGAGATCAACTGCCAGAACAATTCCCTGGGTTTTTTTTTCCACTGGACTTCAAAGAAGTTTTCATATTATTGATGGTACTGTCGTAATTACTATCATTATTATTGAAGGTCAATGCTAGGAGTCTCAATTTTTTTTTCTGAAATAAGGAAATCAAGGTCTGTTTCATTCATTAACACTATTTCTACTAAACTGGATCTCACTTCATCTCACCCTATCTTTGTTGTTTTCTTCTTTCTGTTCTGCACCAATCCAAATATGGAGCTCATTAGGGAGGGGAGCCTTTCCTTTGTTTCCAAACAAAACATTATTATATTCATTGAATGCAGACTATTATATATATTTATTTATTCTAAAACCTCTTAATAAGCACCTACTATACATAAGGAAAAGCACTCAGAAATGTGAAGGAGTTCAGGAGAAGCCACAACAAAAAATGGTGCTTTGGTATGCTGTGTACCTTGAACTGTCTAGAAGACTTGAGTAATAGCAAATGAGAGCTGTATTATTCAACTTTCCATCACTATAACAAAATACTTGAGGCAATTAACTTCTAAAGAGAAAAGAGTTACTTTGGCTCATGGTTCTGGAGGTTTCAATTCAAGATTAAGTGGCTCCTTCACTGTGGGCCTCTGAGGCAGCACATCATGGTAGGAGAATGTTAGGGAGAAACCCACTCAAATCACAAGTGAGAAAGCAGAAGAGAGTGACAGGAAGAGACTGTATTCCCACAGTTCTCTTCAAGGGCACATCCCCAATGACCTAAGAACCTTCTACTAGACCTCACCTCCCAAAAGCACCATCCTCGGATGAAGGAACACATGGAACTTTGGAGCATACTTGCGCAAACAGCAGCATAAGCAGAAGTGTTCTTTGAGTTCCCCTTTTTGCCTAAGGGTGGATCCTCCAACAGAAATTCATTGGTCATGAATCCTCTCCCTGGAATCTTACCAACCAGGGAAGATTAACTCAGGCCATACAGAGGAAACTGGAGGTTAGTGCCACACCCAGAGATACTAGCACCTATTCTGAAGGTTGCCTCGGGAAAACTTTCATTACCAAGAGACTTTTGATGTGCATAACAAGACATTTACTCACCAAACGTTTAATCTGCTTACCACCCCCATATATAACCCCAGTCATCATCACCCCCTGGAAGCTCCATGTCCCTATTACTTTCTAGCTCAGGGCGCTGTGTTCATCATCAGTCATCTGACCCTGTACTTGTCTTCTAGGGTCGCAGTAACCAAGTACCACAAACTGGATGGTTCAAACAACAGAAATGTTTTATATCATAGTTCTAGAGCCTGGAAATCCAAGATCCAAGCATTGGCAAGTTGGTTCCTTCCGATGACTAGGAGGACAAACCTGTTCCAGGCCTTCTCCTAGCTTCTGGTAGCTTATTCACAATCTTTTGTTTTCCTTGGTTTATAAATGCATCGCCCTGATCTCTGCTTTCATCCAAGGACACAGTCATATTGAATCAGGACCCACCCTAATGACCTCATGTGACTAAACACACTCTATTTCCAAGTAAGTTCTCATTCTCAAGTATGAGGCATTAGGACTTAAACATATGAATTTGGGGGAGGGACACAATTCAACCCCCAACAGATGGGTTAAACTGAATATTACAGTTCTGTTTTTATAACATAGTAAATGCAGACCTTTGAAAGCCACAGAGGAGTGATACTTACCTCAGACATAACCCAGTGGGAAGAAGCACTCAGAGAAGACATCATAGCAAAGATGATCCCAAAACTGAGCTTCAAGATTCTGTCTGTTGGGTAAATAGAGACCTGTTTTGCAACAAACCCACCCCAGGGCCTTTGCATGAATCGTTGTGTCTTTTTTTTTTCCTGGATCACTCTTCCCTAAATGTTAGAATGTCTAACCTTCTTCATTTCCTTCAAGACTTTGTATAAATGTCACAATTTCAATAATGTCTACTCTGACAACCTAAATAAAATTATGAAAATCACCTCAGGTCATTCTGTTACCCTTTCCCCTACTCAGAATTTCCTTCATGGGATTTACTATACTTGCTATGGTTTGGATCTTTTTGTATTAAAGGACATCCTTTAATATCCTTCCATATTGGAAGGTGGTGGAAGCTTTAATAGGTGGAGCTTACTAGTAGTAAGTTAGCCCCTTGGTGGCATGCCCTTAAAGAGAATTTTTGAATCTCTGCCTCTTCTTCTTCTCCTCTTTGCTTCCTGGCCAACATGAGGTAAGCAGTTTCCTCCACCATGTGCTCTTGCCATGAGGTACTGTGCTGCCACCAGCCCAAAACAAGAGGACCAAGTGACCCTAGACTGAAACCTTTGAATTCATGAGCCAATATAAACCTTTCTTCCTTCTAAGTTGATTATCTCAGGAATTTTGTCATGGTAAAGTAAAGCTGACTAACTGGTACTTTATAAATTATTTGATTTGTTAATATTATTTACTTTTAAAGCTTATTATTTATTCTGTGTAAGCTTCAAAAGAAAAGAAATTGTTTTCTTTTAAAAATTTTTATTGGTGCATATTAATTACATAGATTAGGGTGTTTCATTGTGCCATATTTGTACATGTACATGTTCACCCTCCAGTACTTCCATTTGTCCTCTCCTACTCCCTCTCTCTGATCGTCTTCCTTTATCCTCATGGTCTCCCTTTTATTTTCTTGAAATGCCCACTTTTTTCCACTCTTGCTTCCATGTATGAGGGAGACATGCAACACTTGTCTAAGGATGGCTTATTTCACTTCACATAATATTTTCCAATTTCATCCATTTTCCTACAAATGACATAAGCCGCTCTTCTTTAGAGCTAAATAAAACTCCATTGTGTGTGTGTGTGTATGTTACGTGTGTGTACTACCTTTTCTTTATGTATTTATTTGTTGATAGACATCTAGACTGGTTCTGTAAATAGAAGCGGTAGAGATAGATCATGTGGTAATTTCATTTTCAGTTTCTTGAGGAATCTCCATATTGATTTCTGTAGTGGGTATACTGATTGACACTCCCACTAACAGTATGTAAGAATTCCCTGGAAAAAGTGACACACTCCAGTCTTCTGCAGAAATAAAAACAATCTCCCATTCCTCTTACTCAATGTTCTCCTTAGATTTTGACACAGAACTCAACCCAGCCCAGAGTCCATCCTAAGGTAGAGGTAAGTGGGCCGACAAGGTTGTCTTTTAATCTGTATCTCTGACCTTAACACTCTCTCTCTCTCTCTCTCTCTCTCACACACACACACACACACACACACACACACAGTCTTATATTCCACATGTGTACCTATGAAGTCTAAAGCTCCATCTCCCCGCCCTGAATGTTTGACATATATCACTTTTCAGTGTTTAAGCAGCTTCGTGTATAATTTTTTTTAAAGGGACAGGGGTAGGCAGTAACCGTAATCATCACAATTTATTTTTCCTTATCACATGAAAAGAATATTTCTGGGATAATTCAATATTTTGAAACCTGGCCCAGAAACAAGAAAATACTATTAATGCCTTTTTCTACCAACAGGGTGACAAAAACAAAAGTGTCCAAGTCTTCTTTATAAATAAAGCTTTCACTTCATCTCATTGCTTTGGACTATAAGGAAAATATTTTAAAATGCCTCTCTTTGGCTTCGGCCTTCTTGTTTTGTGTCTTCCTACTACTCTCAGGAACAATGAATGAATAAGATGGAATAGTGAAAAGAACAAGGAGAGAACTATTTCTTTTCCTGGGTTCTTTGCCACTGAGATAAAGAGGTTGTAATAATAATTGTCAACCTTTATCAAATTCTGCTGAGCATATCACAGTTTCATGTAAACTTTCAGCATCCACTTCACAGAGAGGACTGTGGCTGGGGAGGGCCGAGGAGGGATAGGAACCTGGGTACATTGGTGGCATGTCCTAGTTGCTGAAACTATTGTTTAAACTACAAACTTCCCACTGTTTTATGAATCCATTACAGAATCCCAGAATACATGCATTGTTATCAGTGTTGTCATAATTTTTGAAAGACACAAGCTAAGTGGTAAATTCAGGGCATAATTCAAACTGAGGTCTAACTCCTAAACATGTGTTCCGACTTCTGGACCACCAACACACTTCATCTTGTCGGGATGCGTGTTCTGAGCATTGGCCAGAGTAAACAGTTACCATGCAACATCCACCATGTAGATTTAGCCCTTTACTATAGAGTTTTCAAAGGCAGTTTTTAAACACCCTTCAACAAGAATACACCAGGGCTTCTCTGGGAAGGCCTTGGGCTATACACTCACTGTAGGCATGACTAGAAGACAGGTGACCCAGAATTTGCACCCCCCCCACCAAGACATAGACCAGGACAACGGGG